>NC_087114.1:4690863-4994613 GCF_963855985.1 Ostrinia nubilalis | reverse complement strand
AAATAGATATAACTAGCAAAAATAAGTAATGTAGAGCCCCATTAGACAACCTGCAGCTGTTTCAGTAGATTCAAATAACTTCTTACTAGTAATAATTTCATTATCGTTATTATAAATTATAGCCTAGATGTAAGTCTGATGTATAAACCATAATACTGTCAATTTAATCAAAATCCGTTCTATAGTTTTTGCGTGAAAAAGTTAAAAACATTTATAATTTTTACATACTTCCACATTCAAAGAACAATAGTGTCTGGACAAGCCTCAAGAGGGTTTAAGACACTAGCAAAGATGTAACTGTTATAAAAATATATGTAATCAAGTTAGTAGAAAATAGTCATAGGATAGTATATTTCCAAAGCCCATTGGCGCTCTCTACAGACTACAGATTTCAAATCGCGCAACGCACAGCCTTTCTCAGTTTAATGACCGCTTCCCTTATCTTCGTATCGCCGATCGGAATCCACTCCTGCTATCCCGTAAGCGCAAACTGGAATCCAGATAGCAGCTGGAACTATTGAATTGAATGCAAATGCAGCCATTATTTTAAGGAAGCCCGCGGGCGCGTTTTGTCTAAGCTAGAGCTTTTAATGGAGCAGGAAGCTTGTACCGTATTGTTTCTAAAGCTGGTATAGTTGTTGCAATTCACAAAGGCGAGTGAGCTTTACATTAGTGGTGGCTCGCTACTGCTCGTTTTTCAAAAGTTTTTTAAGTCTGTACTCTATCGTTAATGTGCATGTACACGTACACACACAAGTAAAGCTCACTCGCCTTCTTGAGTTGCAAGAACTACTTGTGCATAATTACCTATCTACCTAAGTAATAAGAAGTAGGTAATCTAATGTAAATTCGAGAGACGCGGTCTGTCTCAAAAAAATCTAGAGCTATCTAATAGAGCAGGAAGCTTAATAAATACCGTCTCAAAAGCTGGAGCATAATATCTTTAGAGCTAGAAGTTTGTACGTTTACTTATCTATATCGAGATTGTTTTGCTATATACCTTAGATCAACTGAGTTGTAAGAGTTTGCCACTGATATCGGTTGATAAGTTTCATAAGAATTAGACAGTTTTCAGCATTTAAACAAAATTTGTGGCGAATAGATTTTATTTTGTCATTCCTATGCGCAAAACGTAATCTACCGATCTTCATGAAAGGACATTGTCAGAAATCGCCTAAAAACCGCCCAAAAACATTAACCCATCATAATTATTTTCTAATTTTTTTAATACATTAAGCACCCTTTCATTCTAATGGACACTTAAGCATTGAAAAATTAAATAAATAAGTCTTTTAACGTTTATTCTATAATACTATTACAACTTCCGGACGTTTTGGTGCGTGGCATGGTCTAAAACCTATCAAGTTCCATAATTTTTGCCGATAAAATCTGTACGAGGCATTACCGTACTTTATTGCTGGGAGTCCATGTATAGTGATGTTCCTGCGGCCATCATAGACAATAAAATATCGATTTAGAAAATAAAATAAATCGATTAAACTGCTTTGAAGACTAGATTTGCGTTAAAAGCTAAAAAGATATTGACACTATTACAAGAAGCTATTTAAAGTGTCCAACTGGTCGAAGGTCGTAAATAAAATAAAAATAATTAGGACCATAAACTGATATTCATGGTATCATAACTGTAAAAGTGTCAGAATCCGATGTTGAATCCAATGCCAGTTGAAGTGAGAGAAACATATAATATCAACCTAGTATAGTTGCCAGTCTCTCATAATCTATGCCAATCAGGGTTTTCGCGATTGAAAAATCCGCCAGATGGCAATACGTAGACGTGAGGTCCAAATGCTGCATGATTGGTTATTTTTGACATGACATTCACAGATATGTCTAAATCCACCAATCATGCAGCATTTGGACCTCGCGTCTACGTATTGCCATCTCGCGGATTTTTCAATCGCGAAAACCCTCATTCATAGCACATGTATGTATAATAATAGACCAAATGAACTTTTATAGATTGTGAAAGAGAAGATAAAGATTTTATTATTTATTAAAATCTTGCCACGAGGTAGTTTTTCAGTAGAAACCAGGATTGGATAATCGCTACAGGCAAGTATCAGAACATTTTATAAATATTTTTAATCGATTATATCCTTGTAAATCGTTTTAATAAATTCTCATTTTACTTTTTCAATTAAAACTTTTTCAATCCCTAGTCTTGTCAAACTGTCATAATGTCAACAAATTATAAATGTCACGTCAGTTGACTCAATTTCAGTCTTCTGTGCGTTTATTGTATTTTTATTTCAATGAAATAGTGCTAAAGGGTTAGTACTAAAAGTGAAAGCCTTTTTTCAGAAAGAAAACCAATGTGGTGCCCTTATTATTCATACTGTTTGAAAGTTACAAGTCAGTGATACAGAGTTGCCGCCATTATAACTCCGTGGTGATACCATACCAAAGAAGAAGTTTTCCTAAACACTTGTGTTATTTTTATATGTGATCAAATAAAAAGGATTAATTCTACTGCTCAAATGGAATAACTTATCCCAAGAGACCGAATATAAAAAAAAACCTCTCCATAGAAATTATCACCATCACGAGGATGTGAATTTTTTTGAGAATTTGATATTCGTCCTGTAAGAAAAGTAGTTGTATTTCAGTAGTAGAATCAACCCTTCTTGTTTCATCAGCAAGAGTAACTATAAAAACGCCCTGTAGATAGGTATTATTAAGCTGAAGAGTTTGTTTAGTGTCAAAGACTGTCACACAGTGTAACTTAAATTGGCATATTATGATAATGAACATAAAAACTTAAATAAATATTTATATTAATATTTTTTCTATTTATTTATTTTCCCAAAGCTTCACAGTGACAGCTGAAACAGCAATACTGTTGTAAAACTAAACTTAGAACAAACTGTTACAAATATTTTACAAATTAAAATAAAACCGCATGTTGCTTTACTTTCTCGTATAGGTAATAAATGTAATTAATGGCTAGATTATTAATGTTACTTTGTTACCCTCAATAGTGAGGAGATCTTATAAAATGGTAACCCTGATTTTAATTGTCATTCAAGTGCTCTTTCTTCGCATAGGCTTCTGTGATTTGGCCAAGGGCCACACACATTGCGATAACATTATGCGACATTGATTTGACAGCAGCGTCGTGAAGTCTTGCGACTATGCAAAATGATACCCTGTAATCGTAGCGCATATAGACATAGACGGGGCGGGGCACATAGCTCGTAGAACTGATGGCCGCTGGGGCAGGAAAGTTCTTGAGTGGCGACCACGAGCCGAAAGACATAGCGTGGGCAGGCCTCCCACTAGGTGGACCGACGATCTGGTGAAGGTCGCGGGAGGTGCCTGTATGCGAGCGGTGCAGGATCGGTCTTCGTGGAAATCCTTGGGGGAGGCCTTTGTCCAGCAGTGGACGTCTTTTCGGCTGAAACGAACGAACGAACGATACGTATTACCACTATTTACCAGACATTACTATTTATTGTATACTCGCCGGATTACACGTAGGAGCACGCGCGTTACAGCTTCGGCCTTGCATTATTATAAGATCTTGTTCCGCCATTTTTCGAACTTCCTCCGTGAGGAATCCCCGCCGAATTCTATGAGGAGAAAATCCCCGCCGAATTCTATGATGAACCTATCAAAAGTCATATTCTGCAATGTCAAAATTAATTTGCCGAAATTCGCCGAGCCAGCTATGTCAAATAATATTATTAGGTGTCAAACAGGATACGTTCAGAAATTAATATTACGATTTTAAAGATAAGACAAGACAACTTTTTATTGACGAAGTTGCTGGGACAGCTAGAAACTATTTTTTTTCCGGCACTTTAAGAAAATAATAAATGAATGAAAACGCAGCGTGGGACGTCCACCCACAAGGTGGACCGACGACCTGATAAAGGTAGCGGAAAGGCGCTGGATGCAGGCCGCTACCAACCGTGCGATGTGGAAGTCATTGGGGGAGGCCTATGTTCAGTAGTGGACGTCCTGTGGCTGAAATGATGATGATGATGATGAAATGAATGAAAATGACAAATCTTCGAACGTGTATAATACCGTGCCAAAGTAATCATATAATTTTGGCACCTTAATAACTATTGCCGTTTTTGTTGTAAAGATCATGCAGCGCTACTTGCGGATATTATTGGAAAGAAAACTATGTAGGCTCTAGATCTGAAGCCGCTTTAACGAACACGAAGTGCTCATACAATGCGGCGTATTTTCTTCCAGTCTTTAGTCAGGACTTTAGTCGAATTAAAACCCCGGTTGAACGTGATATAGCCGCACTAGAATACGGTGCTTTTTTGCATAATCGCAAGACTTCGTTCCGGTGTCGACCGAATGTTATCACGATGTATGTGGCCCAGGGGTTACTGTAGCCGCTAAGGTTTGAAACTTCTTGCTTAAAATATTGTAGTCTTTGGCATAGACTACGACGGTAGTCATGGAGATAGGAGTTTGTTATCTCGTGTCAGATGTAAATGGTGAAAAGAAAACTCATGATTCGTGTTATTTATATGCAATATGTAGGTATTTTATAAAAGTGGAACCCCGAGTGATCTCCAAAACCCATTCTATTATTATATACGATTCGGCTTCGATATCTATAATACAATAGGAGTTTATTTCATGTGTCAGATGACAAGGGTGGAAACAACCTACGATTCATGTTGTTTATTTACGTGCAATATGTGGGCATATTATAAAAGTGGAATGCCGAGTTGTATTTCTAAAACTTGTTCTATTATTTTATACTATTTGGCTGCGACTCGGCGTGACGACAATACAAAACATTTTTCGCGAATCGGTGTTCATACATTCACACAATACATTAGACGCCATGTTGTCATAAACGACATATTATAAAATCGCTGTGATTTAATATTCTTAATCATTAATTTTATGGCAAGTGTCCATCAGGAATCATTGTTCTTACACACAGAATCGTATTATTTCGCTTTCGGGTAGTAATATGTCAAAATTGTTGGTTCTTAGGCGAACAATGTATGGAGAACGAACATTGTCCTTTAAGCTTAATAATTTATTTTAATAACAGTCGAGAGTACTGTGCGCATATAAATTGAAAAACCTTGATCAGTAAGCTTGGTTAGGATTCTCTTTTTATTGTTATCTACGCAAAGAAAATTACGGAAAAGCTAGTAGCAAATAGTTGAACAAAAATTATACTGAAAAAGATTAGCAAAAATAATTTTATAATCTGATTGTTTTAAAAAGAGACAGAGCCTTGCAATCAAAAGCGTCATTAACATAAAATGCGTGTTCATTTCAGCTAGTGATAATTTTAACGCATAACGCCCGCAGCATTCTCCGTGGTTGAGTAAGAATTTGGTATTATGTTTCGTAAGTTCCCGTATCGTTCGACATTGTTTGTATGGAAAATTGGGACATTTTTCAGTGACAATTTCAGTTCGATGTTTCTCAGTTTCAGTTCCAAAAAATGCGAACGCATTATTTATAGCGATTCAAACTCTAGTGTTGTAAAAATATTCCTTTTGTGTAGCAGAGACAAATGTTTTTTAAAATTATCAAAACAGTACGTCAAACTATCAAAATATCTACATAAATGTAGAGTTTGATACACTGTCACTGTAAAAGTACATGTATCGGTGTACCCAAGCTTTTTTGGTTGATTTAAAAGACAGTTAAAGATAACTGGATAAGAGACCTTCAAATTGGGCCTAAGTAAATATTTATTTATTTGAAGATCCTATACAAACCAACCTCATCAGTACATATTTTATCTTAAGTTTGGTTAATCGTATTTTTTGTATTGTTTTGATCGCTGTAACAGTACAAAAAAATAATACACAGCAATTATGATTCAAAAAATAATTCGCACCAATCATTCGGCGGCAAAACCGCAATATCGGACAGTCGTGATGCGCACAAGTTGGACTCATTGCACGAGTACAGTCTGCCTAAATATTATTAAAAGATGTTTAGTTTTGTTCTTGCATTTAACTTTATCTACTGAGCTTTATAAACAAACTTATTAATATTGATAGGTATACAGAATAAAAAATACTAAAGTCAGGTCTGAAAACAACGAACTTTCAATATGTATAACTTTTAACTTAAGAATAAAATTGGCCTATTGACAGCTTCTGTGTGGGTTAAATCTCAAAATGACCTTTTTACTCTTGGGACAAAAGAAGTCCGACTTTTTTTTGTTTAGATTTAAGTTTGCGTGTGTTGTTAAAATATCTTATTATTTTAATAATTTTTAAATAAAAAGAGATTCATCGATTATGAAAATATGGAAACTACTGAATGAAATTTTGATATTGAGTTAAATTGGTCCCAGGAAAAGGAACCTCCTTTCCTTTGCAATGGCTAAAAATAGAACCTGTCTTACAAGTTGCATGAAGTGATGAAAAAGCTCTGTCTCGACGCCTACAGAAGCTCCAAGACAGCTTTTAAGTGTAGAGAAGCTTCTGTCGTGTCCGACTGTACCTCTGAACTTTACATTGTGTGTAAATGAGCAGTAATTTAGATTCAACACGATTTTGTGCGGAAACACATGGTAAGGTATCGCCCGTTTATTGGGTAGGGCTGAGAAATATCATATTTTGGGAATTTGATAATACTAATTTGATCCTACCAAAACATTTTCATGTAAAATGTTGCTAAGACGACGAGACCATATGGCTTGCACTGTCAAAAAGTTATCAAATCTATCCTAGATTCTAACTCTGCAAGCCCTAACTTCACGCCTTAGTGAAATTCCGTTTTGTTTAAAGAGGCTGACAATTAGTGTCCGAGTTTCTTGCGCTGCTTCTTCTCAGCACTGACCCATTAATTGTCCCGAAGCAGTGACTGTGGTAAAATTAAATACTGGGTTTAAATTAAGTGTAAAAGTGCTTTTTAAAAGCGTACTTCCAAAAATAAATGAGTTTTATGAGTTTTTTTATGTGTGGTGTACAATAGTGTGTTCTATCTATCATCTATATCCGACATGGTATACGGAACACAACCACTGGGATTAACAGCTTAACGTGCCTCCTGAAGCATGGAGACTGTTCTTATCTGACAATCAGCATGAGTCAAGTCTGAAATGTTATTTTCAAGCTTTTTCATTGTAAATCTCCTAGCTCAGAGGAGCTTAATAGAGACTATGCAGAGCTAATTATAAACGTGTTAAAAAATATAGATATAAATATTTAAGTATACGAGTATACCATTGACTCTGGTATAAGAATTAGTCAGATGCACTATCATGGTGTAAAATCAGTGTAAAATATTCTCGGATGTTATTTATTTTTTTCAAGTCGGCCGTTTGGTGTAGTGGTTCAGAACGGACTACTATGCCGAGAGGTCCCGGGTTCGATTCCCGGCCGGGCAGAAATTGAAATGATGAATTTTAATTTCTGTGACGGGTCTGGGTGTGACTATGTATAATATTTATGTATTAAAAAAAAAAAAAGTATATAAGTAGTATATCCGTTAAGCTAGCACCCATAACACAAGCATTAAGTTGCTTACTTTGGGGCTAGCTGGCGCTGTGTGAAATTGTCCAAAGATTTATTTATTTATTTATTTAGTTTACTCCATGTTCACCAACCAAGCTGGAAACTAAAAACCGTTTAATATTAAAATCAGCCTGTATTTTATTTAATAGGAACCGAATTCGGGTCTGAGGTATAGAATAAAGTCCCTACTTTTATCTAAAGCAAATTCTAGTAAGAGTCAACCCTATTGGGGCAGGACAGTTAGGATCCTTTGTTTTATTTTTGGAGAGGTTCCGGAAATCGTGGAGGCAATGCTCTTTACCTGCGGCTCTAAATATTGAGAGATTTTGAAGCGTGAATGTTCCTGGTGATATCCCTGCTTACCATAATATCCATAATAGTCCAGCGATCGATAGAAATGACCAGCATTTCTCGAATCTCGAAACTGCAATAAATATGATGTAGCGGGGGGCGCTGGATGCAGGCCGCTACCAACCGGTCAATATGGAAATAATTGGAGAAGGCCTATGTTCAGCAGTGGACGTCCTATGGCTGAGATGATTGATGATGATGAATATGATGTTTTGCAATCGTATAATCATTATAGTGTCCACTGCAGGAGCACGACCATCTTCTATTTACCAGAGGAAAATGGAGGACTTGTCTACACTCCCCACGCTGACCAAACGGGTTGGGGAGGCCTGATGTTCGCATTTTTCTCCCTTAGTCGCCCTTTACATACATACTCGTACACAGGAAAAATGGAGGTGCTGCAATTCTACTCTGCGAGAACCACAAAATCATCAATTATTTTTAATGCAAAACAAGGCAGGTATTTGACCGCAATCACACCTGGTATTCAGTGAAATGCAGTCTGGGATGGTAGGATGGTACATAACTGCCCTGTAAGTGCCTATTCACTACTCTCCAAAAGTTTAAAAGAGTACTCAAATCCCCTAAATTCACAGAATTCTTAGGAAACCATCCGTTTTAATACTACGATACTAAACAACAGTCATTACTGATATTTTATAGGCCAATAAATTGATGAATAGATCTACTGAGATCTTCTGACCATTCATCATGATATTCAATACTAAATGACCGTGAGCTGACCTAGAGAACCAGGCTGTGGTAAATTAAACCTAATGTTATTGTGCTAAAGTCTTAAATCCCTTAGCTTCTGCTTCGAAAAGTCCGTTATTCTTTGAATAATGGTTGTATTGGTTCGAAGATCAATTTGTTATTAATCGATTGAAGATTTGTTCTTAATTTTTTATTAAAGGATAATTTAAAGATCAAAGTTAGATTCTCTTGCCACAGTTTGTAGCAAAACTTCTACGAAACGGCTTAACCGATTCTTATTTTGTTGGGTTCAGTAGATCTAAGATATGTACTCGTATATCTATTTTACATACCTCTGGGTGATAAGGGTTTTTCACGAGTAGGAAATCGTGGGCACTGCAGTTACTCATAAAATGGAAAAGTAGTCTTTTCCACAAGATATTTGAGATGATTATGGTGTGAGGATTCATAGCGAAGCTGTGAAAAAGTGTGTGTATATCCAAAAAAGATGCCAGCTAAGCGATGCTGTTTTCAAATGCAAGCTAACAGGTACCTAGTAGCTGATAGTTACTTACTTACATTCCTGATTTGATGAGGAATTGACTAAAGGATACGTATCTACTTACTTACGTAGATTCTATTTGTTCCAATTTTTTTAAATTTATCGTATACTTTAATATTGTTTTTTTGTTATTTTTATGCACATGTCTTTTTTAAAGTACCAATTTGATTAGTCTCTAACACTTCACCGTAAAGTTCACTTTCGTGGCTCACGTCTAGACGTCCTAGTGAATTACAAAGATCTATTTGCATACATTTGCATCCTTAACAGTTACCGCTTAAGGAGCGTTTTACATTGTCCGAGGTGTACGTTTACGTTAAAATAGAAATGTGTGTCACTGCGCACCGTTAGTTTGGTAAAGGTTACCGTGAAAGTGGCCGTGGGAGTGCGGGTTCGATTCCTTGTATGGACTCGGTTATTGATCTGAGGCTGGGCGTTCTGATACGCCCAGAACAGAATACAATTAAGAGCGTTTACGCGAAGCGCGGCGTTTCAAGGGGCATCATTGGAAATGATTCGCGCGCGGCGTTTTTTAATAGTTTTCAAATGTTTATAGCAAAACAATAACAATGAATTAAATATCGTTTCAAAGTAAATGTTTTAAAGAAGATGTTGTTTTATTATATTAAGCTATTTTTATGTTGAATAAAGGAAGAAAATTGGTGAAAAAATCACTTTGATTTTTGGGTATTTCACGTTCTTTTAATTTGTGATTTCTTATTGTAAAATGCTTAAATCTAAAAATTTTCTCAGATAACTATTTGCCCAAGGATCTATGCTATAGGATATAAATGTTTGTTAAATCGTTTTCACAGTATTTTTATAAAAATTTCAGCTTGTAAACTGACGCTAAAGTGGAAATTTACAAAACCTGTGTGGACTTATCTTGATAGAATTCTTAAATACTAAACTAATCGCAATATTTTCTCAATTAACTATTTTGACGACGAAATTGCCTAACTATTTATGCCTATAACATATTTGTAGTATTACTGGTTAATGATTGTAACGAGTTGAAAAAGTACTGTTTTTGCGCCAAACGGCGTAAACGCTCTTAACCACGCCTATAGCTGAAAATTATTGCCGGTCAAGATGTTAGATGAGATAGTACGTAGCTGACGGCCGATGGGGCAGCAAGGTTCTGGAGTGAAGCCACGTACCGGAAAACGCAGCGTGGGACGCCCACCCACAAGGTGGACCGACGACCTGATAAAGGTAGCAGGAAGGCGCTGGATGCAGGTCGCTACCAATCTTGCGATGTGGAAGTCATTGGGGGAGGCCTATGTTCAGCAGTGGACGTCCTGTGGCTGAAATGATAATAATGATAAAGCTGTTAGATCTTGGCTAAAGAAGCTGCACTAGTGAGATGAAAGGTAGTATACTCCTTTTCATAAATTTAAAATATACAGGGTGTCCCAAAAAGAGCATGCCAACTTAAGAGGGTGATAGACTAATGGATGACCATCTACAAAAAAAATATTTAGAAAGAAAGAAACATTTATTACGATGAACATCAGATAAGGACAGAGAAGGTATACAGAAAGAAAAAGACAGAAATAGCACATTTTAGGAAATAAAAAGTGAACTGAGCAGTGTCACCCTGTCGCAACAGCGATGCCCATCGCAATGGGATGAACAAGGATAGGCGCATCAAGCTCGTAAGCCTTGATAGGGTTACACTGGTTGAGGTGGCCCTTTTCAAGACTTGGAAGCCTGTGGGTAACAAACCATTGGACGTGGAGAGGGTCATTAATTATACGTATATTTTCTACTTTGCCGAACTTTAGCGCGAGAACGGTTTGTCCAAAACATATGAATTTGGTCTTATTCAATGCAGGATTAAGTGCCCTTTAACCGTCATGAAGACCACTTTTCGATAGGGTAAGTCCTTTACGCGGTATAACCGAAAAACCGAAAAAACGCCCCTTTCGGGGGCCCCCACCACTTAAGCACAACTCCGTCGAAGTCGAAAACTTAGGAGAGTCTTAATGGGCAACCAATGAAGCCATTAAAGCAAAAAAATCTTTTGTAGGAATTATTTCCGATTTAATCAATTTTTGTGTTTAATTCTACTGGCCTATTGGCAGTATTTTAAGTACCACAAACTCAACAAATCTTTTTTCAGCAGAAGAAATCTAGGTCATAGTGATGAGGATGATAATTCTACAGATTATTTTACCACCGTTACTATTGTCTTAACATAGAATAAGCAATAATTATAACGCGTTACTATCTTCGTAACATATCATTTGAGTTTTAAGTAAATTCGGAGAAATGAGGTCAATGGTAGATGATGTTATGATAGTGTAATTGTTTTTATATCTGATGGAACTAATTTCGAAGCAATGTCGGTTACTGAGGCCTGTGATCAATATCTTTGCTGTACAGACCAAGAATTCTCGAGTGGTGACCACGGGCTGGAAGACGTAGCGTGGGCAGGCCTCCTACTAGGTGGACCGACGATCTGGTAAAGGTCGCGGGAAGAGCCTGGATGCGGGCAGCGCAGGACCGTTCATTGTGGAAAACCTTGGGGGAGGCCTTTGTCCAGCAGTGGACGTCATTTGGCTGAAACGAACGAACGAACGAACGAACGAACAGACCAAGAGCTAGCTATGGGCTAGTGCTTACTCAGTCAGTGCCTGATGTATGGGAGCGGCGCAGTAGCGGCGTAAGGGGGGGGCGGTGGGGGCGGTCCGCCCCGGGTGCCAAGCATCAGGGGGTGACACAAGTCGTGCAGATTAGTACTCACTAGCACATCTGCATGGCAAATCTGCCGTCTATGTCATGATACGAGGGGGGTGGGGGGTGCGATTGTCTTTCAATCTTCGAATCGCGAGGTAATCCCAATACCAGGGGGTGCCATAGGACTTGTGACGGGGGGGGGGGGGGGGGGGGGTGGATCGCCCCGGGTGCCAACCCATGCTACGCCGCCACTGGAGCGGCGAGGTTTCCGGCGACTGGGACACGGTAATAATATCATACAGTATTGTAACTTCATATAAATAGACGCAACGCGAGCTTTCCTTCGAAATTCTCGAGATGCAAAAGTCGGGGGTGTCGGGAATGTGCCGAATGGACGCGGTGACCTAGTGTTGAAAATGACTAAAGTGATTGAATTTGACTGACCGTCATTTACGGTCAAATTGGTCAAAAACTAGTCATTAACTGTCAAAAATGGTCATTTTCAGTCAGTTTGATCTGAAAATTACATTGTATAAAACCAGCTTTTGCCTACGACTTCGCCCGCCTGAATTATAGGGGGTAAATAGGCCGCAACTCGCGACGTATCAAACAGTTCATACATGTCTTTTTCGTTACTTCTTCACATCAGCCGGGATATCTTTTTAAGTACTGGTGTGATTTAAATGAATTTGGTATCAATTTAAAGATAAAAGTTTAATCTTTAAAATGGTGCCACTTTTTTTGTTCCTAACAAATTCGTTAGTACACAAGTTCGCGTGGAAACAACTTCATGTAAGTGATTCCATACTTTTGCTCGCGAGTGTAGATACAAATTCTAAGTAGGCAGATGTAATTAAAATGGGTACTGTAGGTGAGCAGCCCTATCGCATGTTGTCATTCTGTGACGTACCGCGCAGCTGTTGAGATTTATTTCAAACATATGGCCGAGTTGGAATACTGTATAGATAGTATTACCGTGACTGGGACCACTCATAAATTTTAGTACTGTACCGATTTTAGCTTGAATAATATATTTCTTTAAGTTATCTATGAGTGGTCCTAGTCGCTGGAAGAAAAATATTTAATTTTTATGGATCCAGCGACTGGGACCGCGGTCCCAGTTAATTGCGGTCCCAGTAGCCGGAAACCACGGAGCGGCACGGGAGGGTGATTTTGTGACGGTCGTCAGAGACTTCAGAATTGTATGCCCTGTCACAATATGTTTGTCCCGTGCCTCTCCCATATCTCAGGCAGTGACTGATCTAAACGCTAGATAAGTAATAATGATGAGCGATATTCATCAAATCAAGTCAGCTTTTGAGCTAACTTCAAAATAAAATATTATTATCTACTATACAGTGTGAGTCACGTTAAAGTGTACATATGAAAATAGATGAAACTAGACCTATTTTTATCGACAAAAAAGAGGTAAATTTTTTTTTTATATATTTTTTTTTAAATTTATAGAATTTTTTTCCTTCCAATTACTTATTGTAAAGAAAACGTAATAACTTTTAAACTAAGCGGTATATCCTGATAAAATAAAAACAGTAATAATGCTAAATAACAGGCGATACTAAAAAAATACATAAAATACACAAAAAGGCCAACAAATAATAAAAAATGATACTTTTTGAAAAAAATCTGCTTTTAAATTCGTGTTTTTTTGGTTATTTGATAAATTTCTCCAAAAAATGCCCCTATAACAGGTGGTTTTTATTACTTTGTATTATTTTCTATCGTATTATCTTTGTAAAACCAAAAATCGTATGTCTCTATCCCTATCACAACATTTGCTATGAGCGTTTGAACAAAGGCCTGCCACAACATTATTCTCCGCTGCAGGTAGAGAACATTTTAATTTTAACTAAAATGCTTATTTTACTTCGAAATCTTTTGTTTTTATTTGAAATTTAACTTGTCTTTATCTAAATTACAAATCTAGAGCCATTTTCAGTTTCGTTGTTAACGAAGCGTTGAATAGCGCGCCCGGAGAGGCTTAGTTCAAACGATCATTGCAAATGTTGTGATAGGGATAGAGACATGCGATTTTTGGTTTTACGAAGGTAATACGATAGAGAATAATACAAAGTAGTAAAAACCACCGGTTATAGGGGCATTTTTTGGAGAAATTTATCAAATAACAAAAAAAACACGAATTTAAAAGCAGATTTTTTTCAAAAAGTATGATTTATTATTATTTTTTGGCCTCTTTTGTGTATTTGATGTACATTTTTAGTATTGCCTGTTATTTAGCATTATTACTGTTTTTATTTTATCAGGATATACCGCTTAGTTTAAAAGTTATTATGTTTTCTTTACAATAAGTAATTGGAAGAAAAAAATTCTATAAAAAATTTAAAAAAAATCTCAAAAATTTTTTGACCTCTTTTTTGTCGATAAAAATAGGTCTAGTTTCATCTATTTTCATATGTACACTTTAACGTGACTCACACTGTATAAAAATAAGTCGGGTTTTCCTCCCTGACGCTATAACTCCAGAACGCACGAACCGATTTCCACGGTTTTGCATTCGTTGGAAAGGTCTCGGGCTCCGTGAGGTTTATAGCAAAGAAAATTCGGGAAAAGGTGGTAAAACGGGATCCACGCGTACGAAGTCGCGGGCGGCCGCTAGTATTTTTTAAAAATCCTTACAGGAAAGTTACGCAGATTAAATTCTTCGAAACATATCCTAAAGCCTTTCAATATATTTCCCTTACACCTCCTTTAATAATTTACATGAGTTGTTGCCACTGTCTTTTGAATTTTATGTTTGTTAAAATAAGTTGCAAAATCGACTAAAAATACCTTTTTAAACTGGTTAAAGGGTTAACATACTTCATATACCGTTCGCGATTTATAAATAATCACTCATTAGCCTCCGTTAAGTCGTTTAATTGCGGTAGATGGCGCCACCGTCCACATTCCGCTTCCGACAAGGACCGGTACCTAGGGTTGCCAATTATACTGTTTTTCACCAAATTATACTTTTTACTGTTGAACAAAAAAAAGTATATAAAATACTGTTTTCAGCAAACATCACTAGTATCCGTATCCATAGATATTTTTAAAAGTAAATGCCCAATTACATTTAGGTACGCGATTTAGAGCTAAACTGTTTATTGTTTTGAAATACTGTCTGTTTTCCTTCTCCGACCTTAGATATACCTACTTTATATTTTGAAAAAAAAGTTGGCAACCCTACCGGTACCGGCCGGTCGTCACCGGTCTCAGATCATAGAAAGAGAATAGATATGAAGTCGCGCGTAACTACAACGAGAACCAGTGTCCCCACATTTCCCCCACCACAGCTCCCACACACACATTCAACTGTGTAAAAACAAAGCGACTGAGAGTCTACGACAACATGTGCAACCGGCTTAAAAGTGCTGTGATTGGCCAGAAGGCGTGCCTTATGGCCAATCAATGGCCGCGTGACGTGACGCACACTTTGAAAAAAGCAATTAGAGAGAAGAAAGATAAAATGGAGTCGATAAGATATCGATACTTTAAATCCTGGGGGCAAGGCTCGAAATTGGTTTAAAAATGCTTGTATGAAAACCTTTTTATTATTATACGTTATTATTATGTTCTTTAACGATTTTTGCATAAAGGAGTCAGTTCCATTTTGTATGGACGAATCAATTATTGGGACTAAATGAAGTTACCTTATATTGATTTACCCCAACCAAAGCTCAATGTCGTTATCGATGGAGTATAGAAGTTATAGACTGACAAAGTTTGTATGAAAAGTCATGGGTTAAGTAAGTACTTGCGATTTTTACCAGTATTTACAATATTGGTAATATATTATTATTTACTTTAATAATAATAACAGGATCACTGTAATTATTATTAACTACTATCGCGCATTAACTTTTTAATTATGGCGAAATTCGTACCGCCTATGTTTATCAAAAATAATGCCTATATTAGGCTTTCAACTAGCTCTTATAGTAATTACATAGTTGACAGTTACTAATCCCTTCTACTATTGTTATTGTTTTTGTAAAAACTTAAAAATCGGAAGCAACTCATGATTTTTTCATTCAAAATTAGAAAATAGAAAATAATAATTTACTTCTATTTATCGATAATAGGAAACCGTATTAGAACACGAGCCCTGCACTATGTTACGACCGGCACATGCGGCCGTACTGTGTATTTTCACGCGTCAGTGGATATCGGAAGAAATAAAATACATTGCGCAGTAGTTACGCATGACATAAAGTGGTTGCTAACTAAATCGTCAATGTACAACGTGTTTGAATTTTTATCACCACTAATTTCGATATCGCAGTAAATGTCACGGCACTGAATTCGTTCGTAAAAATGTTTAGTTTTTTTATTTATAAGCAAAATACCAATGGATTTGCAATACTTACATGTGGTAAATGACTTCATTGTTCCTGTAGTTCTTCGTTTCACTTATGTTATTGCACGTTACGACGCATTATCCAACAATATCGGAGAACATTTCCTCAGTACGACTGAATCGCGACTAACCTGGCGTCGCGGGCGATGTTCGTTTCTGGGCATATCACGGAGACACGCGCCACGCCCCCGTTTCACATCTATTCCCTTCTATGATCTGAGTCACCGGTAGTTTGCCGGTTAAACTGCTTGTAGCCGTTAAGTTTCTAGGTATATTATCAAATTTGCAATTTTTCGCATATTTGTAGCTGAATTAAGAAATCATTTTTCTAGCCCCCTAATTTTGCGAATTAGACAAAACGCAAAATGTGTCTTGTAATGTTTTCAAATAGAACTTATTTCATTTGTATGAAGAGGATTTAAGACACTATTTAAATGAAATATGTAACGGGTAAATATATGTAATAACTAGCTTTTCGCCCGCGTGGAATTTCGTCTGTCACAAAAAAACTTTATCGCGCGCGTCCCTGTTTCAAAAACCTGGATAAAAACTATCCTATGTCCTTTCCCGGGACTCAAACTATCTCCATGCTAAACATCAAAATCGGTTCAGTGGTTCAGGCGTGAAAGCAAGACAGACAGACAGAGTTTCTTTCGCATTTATAATATTACTAAAGATAAAGCATAGTAAATATAAATAAAATAAATAATTCGTTAGAACCAAATGTAAAAAAATTTCGATAAGTAATACTTCTTTCAATTACGTAGTTTACAATAACAGACTTTATTTTGATTAGATTGTTATCAGCCATTAAAGTAACTTAAGATCCTTAAGATGTAAATAAATCTAGTTGCATTTACTACATCTTATTATGTAAAAACAACTTCAAAAGCTTACATTTTCACTAATAAACACCGTAACAAAGCCTAAAATACGATTTGCATAGAAAAGACATCAACGCGCTAGCGACGCCAACTCTTGAATACATGTCAAATTTGATTGATTAATAATGTTATCAAAAGATTGATTGTATTAATAACAAGCATAAAAGCAGGTTAATTAATTAGTTTTATTAATGATTGACACTTAATTTGTCATGTTTCTTCAGTTTGAATGTATATTAAAATAATTAATTTGATAAAACACAAAAACAAAAATAATTCTTCAGATTTGTTGGTAACTACATATTAGTAATAGTCAAGATAGTAAGGAAAAATATACTTACAGGAATATATCGAAATGATCTTATTTTTTTTTCTTTCATTACTCTTTAAAGAATAATATGAGTTTTAATGTACGAGGATTAAAATATGTACATTATTATTACAAAATTCACTCACACAATAACAATTTAATAGTAACTGAATTTCATGCGCCACTTCATCTCAGCTTGGTCCATTTATTGTCCTAACGAAGTGGTAGGGTCAACAATGGGACGTGTAAAAGTGTTTAAAAGTCTACCTGCAAAAACAAATTGAGTTTTATGAGATTTTAGTTTTTAAAACACAAAACATAATTTTATTTCCTAAAGACTAACGATAGGCACTAAAACAAAGCCTTCAAAACATAAAACAAATAGAAAACCTTTCATATGTGCAGCGCAAACTGCAGTCGCGGGGAGTCGAACCAACGACCGGCAAACTGGTCTGTACCGCTCCCCGGCCTTATTAAGGTCGCTGGATGGTTTGTACGGACAGTACATCAAGCTAACCACAGCATCTTATCTCGTTGTATTTATTTAATTTTATTTATTTATATAATTCACTGTGGACTTACAGTTTTACCCAAAACGTCCATCAGCGACAGAAGTAATAATACACAACTTACATAAGTTTATTTCTTCGGAGGCAAAATTTTCGATGTCTTTGGGTATAGTTCTGTAACCAACTAACAAAATGGCATGCAATATTTTTTTTCGTATAGCTTAGCTATAGCCCTATCTGGCGCAAATAACATTTTTGACATAATTGCTGTCTTTATACAAAATAAAAATATTTGAAGTGTGATTCTCTGATTCATATGGTGTGTCCGTTAGCCATTTTCCGGGACAAAATGGTTGATGTAGCATTTTCCTTTTGATATATCAATATAAATTAAAATTATTTCGAAAGCTAATGAGTTGTCCTTCTACAAAAAAAATGTGTCATAATTTTAATTAAGTTAGTTTGTTCGCAAAAAAATAAATAAGCAGTGTCCGGCATAAAATACTGATTCATATGGCGTGAGCTGTTCTTGACCATAACTGGTCAGGTTTTAATCATGAGAGTCTGGTTTCTGGCGTGGAGGCAAGCCCATCTTGCAACGGATGAGCTAGAAGGCAGACGTGGAGCTGGTTGGCTTAGAACCCGGTGTGACGAAGGCAAATACTTGATTCATCTGTGCTTGGTTCAGGTGGCATGCTGATTACAATGCCTACTTTATAAAATTACATTATTGCATTAAAAATCTAATCTGTCTTTCTTGTGATGCTTTTGGGTTATATAATCATGTAGAAAAATGACAACACTGTAGTCTGTATGTATGACGAGTTTTGCTCGATTTTAGGCAAAAAACTGATTTATCTGTGCGTGATTCATATGGTCAGGGCCCTATATTATGAATCATAAAATAAATTAGTTTTTGGTCTTTCAAGCACCAAAAAAGGGTTTTTTAACTAAGAATGACATCCCAGACTGCATCTCACTTAAGACCAGGTGCGATTGCGGTCTTGTTATGAATAAAAAAGAACATTATCATTTTTATGAGAATAATTTGTGTTTAAACAGTAAATAAATAGTATATCCGTTAAGCTAGCAACCATAACACGAGCATATTTGTTGCTTATTTTGTAGCTAAATGGCGCTGTATGAAATTGCCCAACGATTTATTTATTTTTATTATTATTTCAGCTATCCTTATGGCGTCCATAGCACATAATACTGCTGAGCATAGGCCTCCAATGATTTCGAGATTAACTGATTGCCATTGCCACAATCTCTATAAGCCTATCTCACCTTCTTCACCTTGTAGGTGGACGTCTTAACAACAATAGCTTGGATAAGTGATACAGCTCAGTAGAGTCATCTAAAATACCTTAGTGCCATAAGATGAAAATCTACATCCAGTGTGTGTTTATCAGTGATGACTAATTGTACTGAAAAGCGGCCTCTCACTGTAGGCTTACGAACCACAAAGTTGCATAGTGTACTATGGAGTGGACTATGCTTGTTTTTTTATGCAATCGAATCTGTAATGAGGAGATCCGTAAACGATCTAAAGTCGCATGGTGGCATAGTCCGATGTTTTAGCAAGCTAAAGTGATAATGGGCAGGACACATAGTATACAGAAATGATGGCCGATGGGATAGCACGTTTCTGGAGTGGAAGCTACGTGCCGGAAAGCTCAGTGTAGAACGTCCTCCCACAGGAAGGTGCAGGATGCAGGCCGCTACCAACCGGTCATTATGGAAATCATTGGGAGAGGCTTATGTTCAGTTGAAATGATTATGATGATGACAAAATATTATGGATGTATACTAAAGTTTCAAAAAAATGTTCTTTCACGAATTATTGTGGAATCGTTGCATTTTATCATAACAACAGATCATTGTTTTTGTTATAATATGATTATTTTCTTAATTTAGAGCCAATTGTATATAAATATCACAAATTTTATTTCTATTTTTGATTAATATGTAACAAATTCTGATTCATATGGGCACAAAATATTTGAACGTCGATATCTTGAAAACTACTTTACAAAAACGAGTCCCTTATCCAAATATATGTTATTGGGTGTACCTATTTTCATATGAGTCTATGTTACAAACCTAAAATTGAATTTGAAATTTGTCCATATGAATCAGCCGAAGAATGCGATTTCGAAGAAGTGCCCATAAAATGAACATTGTATACCTCCAAAATAACAACAATGTTAACAGCATTGTTGTGTTCCGGCAGTGTGGCTACTAATTTACCAATATTTTGGGACGTGTACGAGTATTTGCCCTGAAAATGGCTAATTTTTTTTTAATTAGAAGTGAGGCCCGTATTTTGCAATGGGACGTATAATATAACGTAGTGCTTATTTTGCTTCTTCTACACGTGGTAATCAACCGTTAATTGGATTTTTAATCAATTAGAGCCGTCCCGGTTCAATACCTTGATCTTTTCCGTTATTATTGATTGAAATAGGATCTGTTGTTTATCAAAAACTAAAAACTTCTATCTATTAAACTATTTTTAGGACATCGGACCTCATAGTAATGTTTGTGAATACGGGCAACTTATTTTATTCTGTGATACGGGCGAAAAAATAAAAAGCTGACTAAACTGACTGAGTTTCTTGCCTTTCTTCTTGAGAAGAAAGAAGGTGCTGAAAGCACGGGTCCCGAAGCAGTGGCCTAGCGTTAATGTGTGCTTTTTAAACGCCTATTTGCAGATTATAAATTACTCTCAACTAATACAGCCTTTCTCTTGTTCCAGGCACCAAAAGATGCAAAGCTCATAGCTCCATCACATCACCATGGGTCCACCTCTCTCCACGTGGCCTTACAGCCACCCGCACAGCCCAAACCGAGTGTGTGACAGTGACAATCAGAAATCGTACCTAGTGACACTAGTTGACAACTTCAGAGTGTTGTGCCTGAACTTCACGTTTGCGTTACTGGTGGTTCAAGTGCTTTTTAGTTGGAACTCTGTAACTGCTGGGCCGGTTATTTTGAACCTGAATTATGCGCAAGGTATGTATGAATTTGTTATTAAAAATAATTTAATTTTATTTGAAATGATAGCATATTTTAACAGCTTTAAAATGAGGCACTTTGGTGTATGTTGGATTTAACAAAAAGTGATAAAAAAGAGTTTCAATCTATATCTATAAAGCGAAAGGTCACTGACTCACTCATTACGAAATCTCAGAAACTACAAGAGCTAGGCGTCTTAAATTTTGCATGGGGGTTTCTTTTATATCGCGTGCTAAGTCGCGGGCGGCCGCTAGTAAAGTCATAAAAATACGAAAAATGAAATTTTGAAATGGCTATTGTAGGGAGAACGAGGATAGTTATGACATTGATTATTTCGAACTTATTAACTACTAGCGAGCTCGTAACAGTGCGCGTTTTTAGTTCAAGTCTTGAGCTAACAAATACGCGCTTTTGCAAGCTCGCTGAAGTTAAAAGGTTTCCAAAAATCGCCAATGTCACAACTCTCTTCTGTCACAATTCTCCTCGGTCTCTCCTATACTTTTGGTCGCTGATATTTAACAAAGAATACGTGGGAAAAGTATCTAAAATTCAAGCTTATTATAATAACAATAATCTCGATTAAATCTCGATCAAAATCAGAAACTTATAAACGTAAAAAGGTTAACTAATTTTTACCAGTTCACCCACTGATATTAAGTGCTGGTCAAACTAAACGCCTGACCCGAATCTTTATAATTTACTGTAAATTACCTGTCATTTATATAATATACCGCGTTTTGTTAACAGTAGGGGAAAGTAGTACGAGATGATCCCCTTAAGCGGGAATCGCTGTAAAATACATATTTTTCAAGGTAAACCAAAAATAAAGACGATTACTACTAGTATATTTATATATCCAACTTTCCTTATACTCAAAACCAGAAATGAATTGAGGTTTCATTAAAATATTTCATTTTTTGCAAAACCTTACAAAGTGATCATCTTGTACACCCCTGTGGGTAAGATGATCCCCCAGGTAGGGGTAAGATGATCCCTATGATTCTGTTTTATGATCTATTCTTTTCTGGTTATATTCCTTTCGGAGTACCTAATTATGCGAATAAATCGTTCAAAAGTTAGAAAAGAAAAACATTTACGAATTAAATAACGAAAATAACTGATTCTTTCATAGTACCTGCTAAAAAGCGTTTAAATAATTAAAACGCTTTTTGGCTGGAGCTGTGTTGAATATGTCACAAATAAATTCACCTCCTTCATCACCCTCTACCCCAGCACATGCTTTATGGCCCCATTTTCCACATGCATAACATTTTATCCATCCTTCACCCTTGGTATCGCTTGAAAACTTTTCTGTTCAGTACAGCCACTCAGTATCATCTCCTTCAGACTCAGGTGAGTTATATGAAGTTCTCTTTCTTTTATTTCACTTCCCTTTACCTACTCCATTGACTTTTTTGTTTTAATTCCCAGGGATCATCTCGTACATATAGGAAGGGATCATCTTGACCTAAGTCCCACTTTTTGTTATATATTTGGTAAAATAATCTACAAGAACGCGGCTACGTTTTTATGGCCAAAATATTAAAATTAAACATAATAGAAAGCCTAACGACAACAGTAATTACATTAAACATTGTTTGAATAAAAGTAACATAAGCTCAAAGTCATGCCCATTTTAGATCAGAAGTACACAATTTTTCTTTTTTCTCGTCAAATTCGATGTATCGCTCACGCCACCATTACGATTTGACTGAGGCGGGGATGTGTCCAGAGCTATGTTTTACCAGTGAAAGAAACTAAATGACGTTAGTGGTTTCAGCACAATCGCGAAAGATCATCTTACCCCAGGGGATCAACTCGTACTACTTTCCCCTATACTAATTTAATATGCGGTAAAATGTACTTGAGTCCTCAACGGGTGAAAGGTACTAAATGTTTTATTGTAACAATAAAAATAACGTTATAACAGTTATTCCGTTAATGTTACTGTAATGTTAATGTCAACTGAGAGATTTTAGGTTAGGTTTTTCCAGCTATGTCAGAGGCCTACGGGTCTAGTCAAAACGCACTTTAAAATCGCAAACCCATCGCAAACCAGTCGCAAACAAACAAACAAATCGCAAAAGAGGTCGATAACAAAAAAGGCTTAGTCAAACGGCAAAAAATCGAATCGCAAAGCCCTACCTATCGATAATCGAAAGACTGGTTTGAAATTTCCCATACAAAGGCTTAGCCAACATGCATTTAAGACTCAATCAAAATCGAATCGAATCGCAACACCCGCCATTTTCATTGCGATTACTTAAACCCCGGTGATAAGCTTCGATTATATCGAAAACCAATAGGGTGAGTTGCACCACCTAACTTTGACCGTAACTATGACGTTAACCGGTGTTTTTTGTATAGAGTTTGACAGATTTTAGACGTTTGTCAAAGTTAAACTAAGATGGTGCAACCCACCCTAAGGCTGTTTTGACAAATCCGTATCGCGATGTCGTTTTGACAGCTAATTTGACAGCGAAGCATAGACGTAAACAGAGAGCAGAAAGAAGGAAGAAACTAATTTAAAAAAAAAAAGCTAAAAAAAGTAAAAACAATCGCAAAGTCATAGACATTTTTTAACATTTATTCGATTTTGAATGAACTTTTATGTCGCCGCGTCGTTGGTGGTTCAATGTGCATTTTGGCTGCCATTTTCCGATCGAATCGAATTACTGGTGACGCGGCGACTGACATTAGTGAAAACTTCATATTGGTTTGCGATGGCATTTTGACTAGACCCACTAGAGTTCTAGCATTTATTTTGTCAGTACCTGTGAAATATGGGAGCGGTACGAGAGGCGTGACATTGACATATTATGACGTAACTGATGAATCTGCGGGTCTAGTCAAAACGCACTTTAAAATCGCAAACCCATCGCAAACCAGTCACAAACAAATAAACAAATCGCAAAAGAGGTCGATAACAAAAAAGGCTTAGTCAAACGGCAAAAAATCGAATCGCAAAGCCCTACCTATCGATAATCGAAAGACTGGATTGAAATTTCCCATACAAAGGCTTAGCCAACATGCATTTAAGACTCAATCAAAATCGAATCGAATCGCAACACCCGCCATTTTCATTGCGATTACTAAAACCCCGGTGATAAGCTTCGATTCGATCGAAAACCAATAGGGTGAGTTGCACCACCTAACTTTGACCGTAACTATGACGTTAACCGGAGTTTTTTTGTTATTTAAATTCAAAGTTATACTCGTAATTAGGTACTATATTATGTTATTGTATTGTGTAAAGTTCACGGGTTGCTTACGTTATAATATTATGCATGCTGTGGTTATCGTTTGTGTGGGAGCAGTTAGCTAGAGACCTTTGGCTTAATTTTTTTAATTGTGTTTAATACTGTATCTCATGTTGATAGCCCAATAAAAATAAATAAATAAATAAATGGAGTTTGACAGATTTTAGACGTTTGTCAAAGTTAAACTAAGATGGTGCAACCCACCCTAAGGCTGTTTTGACAAATCCGTATCGCGATGTCGTTTTGACAGTTAGTTTGACGGCGAAGCATAGACGTAAACAGAGAGCAGAAAGAAGGAAGAAACAAATTAAAAAAAAAGCTAAAAAAAGTAAAAACAATCGCAAAGTCATAGACATTTTTTAACTTTTATTCGATTTTGAATGAACTTTTATATCGCCGCGTCGTTGGTGGTTCAATGTGCATTTTGGCTGCCATTAGTGAAAACTTCCTATTGGTTTGCGATGGCATTTTGACTAGACTCACTGAAGGAGATTTGAAGTCTCGCTGACGTTTTACGTTACAAAACAACCTCCCATGCCGCCACCATACCTTAGGCTTAGGCATAGACTAAGTTAAGCACTAGAGAGAGCTCTATAAAAATGAAATCTAGACTAGACTAATGGAATCTGTGGGTCTAGTCAAAATGCCATCGCAAACCGATATGAAGTTTTCACTAATGTCAGTCGCCGCGTCACCAGTAATTCGATTCGATCGGAAAATGGCAGCCAAAATGCACATTGAACCACCAACGACGCGGCGATATAAAAGTTCATTCAAAATCGAAAAAAAGTTAAAAAATGTCTATGACTTTGCGATTGTTTTTACTTTTTTTAGCTTTTTTTTTTTTAATTTGTTTCTTCCTTCTTTCTGCTCTCTGTTTACGTCTATGCTTCGCCGTCAAACTAACTGTCAAAACGACATCGCGATACGGATTTGTCAAAACAGCCTTAGGGTGGGTTGCACCATCTTAGTTTAACGTTGACAAACGTCTTAAATCTGTCAAACTCCATACAAAAAACACCGGTTAACGTCATAGTTACGGTCAAAGTTAGGTGGTGCAACTCACCCTATTGGTTTTTGATCGAATCGAAGCTTATCACCGGGGTTTTAGTAATCGCAATGAAAATGGCGGGTGTTGCGATTCGATTCGATTTTGATTGAGTCTTAAATGCATGTTGGCTAAGCCTTTGTATGGGAAATTTCAATCCAGTCTTTCGATTATCGATAGGTAGGGCTTTGCGATTCGATTTTTTGCCGTTTGACTAAGCCTTTTTTGTTATCGACCTCTTTTGCGATTTGTTTATTTGTTTGCGACTGGTTTGCGATGGGTTTGCGATTTTAAAGTGCGTTTTGACTAGACCCGCTGATAAAGTTATAAACGAGAGAGCTTTAAGCGTCGTAACAAACAGCGACAACGCTGTAAACGGTGAAGGCACGGTAATATTATTACCGTGGTGAAGGTGTCAGAGTGGCCGACTCGAGAACCGAGGAACGCTGGTTCGGACCCCACCTGTAGACCGTTTTGGTGAACCCACTCGTAACACAAGCATATTTAACTTAGGACGAGGGATTAACGAGAGAAATTTTGAAATCGCTTGATTTCAGCGGTTTTTGATGTATGTAGTTACTTCGCTTCGTAAAGCGATTTTGAAAAAAAAAATGTCACGAATGTTACCCTGTCCCGAAGCAGTTGTGGGGTTAATACAGTGGACGTGAGTGCTTTTTAAAAGCCTGCAAAAATAAATGAGTTTTATCGCTCGTATTCACAAACAACAAAGCAACAAATCGAACGCACAGCGTTGATAGAGATCTGTGATTGGTTCATGGGTCACCCTGTGTGTCCGTCCACGCGCACTGTGAGACCTCATAGTAATGTTTGTGAATACGGGCGTATGAGTTTTTTATGTATAGTGGGCACGGCTGCACTTGTTGTTGTGTATGTAGTTGTAGACACTTTTTCGAAATAGTCACTTGTTTCTATATTCGACAGTACAATCAACTATATTTTTCTGTTGCAAAAAAGCAGCAAATAAAACTACATTTAAGACAGTGTTTACCTTGATGTATTGTCGCCTCTACTTTCCTTAACTGACTCTCACTGGACGTATTTTTTACAAAAACCCCGAAAGTGCAAGTGAAAATAATCAATTTGGCGTCCAACACAAACGAGCCGTGCAAAAGTGTGGCTAATTGAAAATGCGTGTATGAGTTGGTCTTGTTTTCCCCTACTGTTACTTTTCACTGATGATTAACATGATCTTCTAAAAGTTTTAAAAGTCTTTTGCACTTGGCCTGAAAATGTTTTTGCTGCCGCTTCTTCTTCTTCTTGTGTCGACAACAAACCTATACAGTGTCAGCCCAAAACTCCGCTACAAGGGTGGTGTTGTCAGTAGCATTCATTAAATCTTCCTGCGTGCAGTTGCTGCAATGGGTAAGCTCTTAGCCTACATTTCACCGGATGAAAGTGATGACCAGGCTGAACGTGGAAGCGAGCTTCACCCGGAGTCCTTAACTACAGAAGAACTGACTATGTCACGTCCAACTGCCGAAAAATAACAACGCTGTTAACTTAATTGTTATGGCGACAGACTTTGATAAGATGATAATAATATGTAGTAGCTAGCCATCCATGTCTATAAGGCTTTTCCTTGTGAACAATTCCTACAACAGCATATAGTTACTTAACTTAGTTAGAAGGGTTCATTATTAGTCATCTATGTATTTACTATCCTTAAAAGTATACCGTAATGTTGAACATCTAATAGAAATTCAGCTTTCCTTTCTCAGAAATATCTTAAGGATATTTTTTGCTTTTTTCCCAACTCTTCAAGTCTTGTATTTCTGAGAAACCGGGAGGAACTTATTTCTTTTATTTTACATGAACCACTTTACCAGTGACCTTCTCTTTCAATTTTAAAAGCTAAATAGATATCTCGTTTTAAAGTACACACTTAATAATTAATTAACGGATTCTTTGGTCATTGACCTGTCGTCATGTAATAAAATTTGTGGGCTACATTCTTATAAAGTCGCCTCTCATTGATGGCTTTATTTAGTAGTATTGAAGCTTCTTATTATAAAAACTAAGTTTCTTGCGTTGTTCTTCCCAGCACTGGCCCATTTATTGACCTGAAGCAGTGATAGGGTTAATACTGGGACGTGAAAGTGCTTTTTAAAAGCGTACTTGCAAAAATAAAATGAGTTGTTAATTTTTTTACGTTCATAGCTAATGAATGATTGAATAAAGCTATTCATTCATTCAGTAATCTATCCTTTCTGTGCGTATTTTAAAAAGAATAGGCTCCTAAACTGCAGGACAGATTCCTAAAAAGGTAGAGACGATGTAAAAGGAACATATGTATAATAGAAAGAAACCTAAATAGTCCTAGTTCCACTCACGACACTCGAGGAAGTGAAAGTGCGACGAAACGGACACGAGCCTTTTTTGAAAACGTTACACACATTGAAAAATCCCAGCAAGAAAGTGAGTCTGCCCATCTGTGAATGTTTTACCTCTTCACGTTTGTTATACAGGGTGAAAAAATCATTGGCATCTTTTTAAAATAAGACTCATGATACATTAGTCATCATCTCAGCCATAGGACGTCCACTGCAGAACATAGGCCTCCCCCAATGCTTTCCATGTTGCCCGGTTGGTAGCGGCCTGCATCCAGCGCATTCCTGCTACCTTTACGATGTCGTCGGTCCATCCATAGTAGATATATTATTTAGTATATTCCCCAAATACGAGTCAAGATCAATGAGTTAAAATGCTACCTTTATGAAGTCGTTGGACGTCTCACGCTTCGTTTTCCGGGTAGGTCTCCACTCCAGAAGAGACTCCTTGCTGTACCATCGGCCGTCAGTTTTGCGTACTATGTCCCTTGCAACTTCCGCTTACTAATCCGCACACCCTGTATAACCTGCTTGTAAAACAATAAAAGGCAATCTTTTGAGGCCAATGATGCCAACACGTCATGTCACATCAGCTGATTCATGTCTTTCACCTGTTTCATGTTTGTTTAAAATTAAATGAATGGACTGGAACTCTCTGGGCTTGGCTTGAAGATGAAATAGGATTAGTCATAGTGTCTTACATAACCCAAAAGCTGTAAATATTCACAATTTCACATACAATTTAACGTTTTGAAATATTACACTACTGTACTCCAAACTAAGCTTGTATTGTGAAAACTAAGGCTGGGTTGCACCACTACTTACTTTAACTTTGACAAACGTCAAAAAGCTGTGAAACTCCATACTAAAACACCGGTTATCGTTATAGTTACGGTCAAAGTTAGGTGGTGCTCAGTCTAATATTATTTAGTTCGTGTTTTAGACATTTTAATTATTCAGAAATCAGAAATATTTATTTGCTTTTACATGGTTTTACAAGATATTATTATTACAATTGGCATGTCCACATGTTGACTTAATTAGTCGTGCAAATATTGAAAAAAAAAATGTAAGTACAAAAGAACAATAATAAATTACAGCGTTTGAATGTCAGGATTATTATTACAATGGATTATATTAACATGCTTTACAATAAATAATTCTAGTCGAGAAAATTAAATAGTCTGTTAATCATAATAATTTGTCGTCAAAGTATTCTTGTATTGAGTAATAGCATTTATTCAAAAGCCAGATATGCAACTTTTTTTTAAACAACTCTAGCGGCAACAGTTTAAAAAATTCAGGTAACTTATTATACATATTGAAATAAATTATGTCAATATCGCGTTGCTTCTCCACGTTTGTCGTGAAGTAGTGGTAAAGACTGTTGAAAAAGCTGTGTTGGGAGGGACAAAGGGAGAAACAAACTAAAAATGCTATATTTTAAAATAAAGTGCTAAATAACTGTAATAATTTAAAATATTAAGTCATCAGCAGCTAAACGTTAAAACAAGCCGCTTTACTAACAATGGCCATAAAATATGTAATAACAGTCTAATTAATTCGCTGTAGTGATACATTCGTAATTATTATAATCGTTGTTCCGCGTCTTACACACAGCGTTTGTTGCAAATGTTTGGTGAATTCAGGAATTTTGATAAAAGTCTAGTTGAGGGAAGCAGAACTTCAAAATATCAAAACTCCGATTGAAAAATTATAACTTGTTAGTTGTATAATCGATAGTTAGTTAGGATACGATATTCGTAACTTGCAATAGTCGAAGTATTGAAGCACGATAGTTTAAATGCCTTGAAAAAGGCCTAAATATCAATAAATAATTTGAATTTGATCGACAGTATAGGTATCAATGCTACAGAAAGTCCAAAACTATCGAAAAAGGCCTCCGTTAATAAAGGATTTCAGTTTTATGCAAAAAATATATACTTTTTGTCAAAGCATTTGCCTGAACGTATTTTTCAAGGAAAGTCACTACCAGTGTCTAAGAAAAAAATCTTCACTTTCACAACTTTTAGTTGACAATAGAATAGCTTTAATAATGACAGAAACTTCACACAAACCCACAATTTTGCTTAGGTGAATTAGAGAGAATTCATACTCCTGCAGTGGAGCCCAAATGATCTGTTGATGATAAATCACACACACCATACACAATATTATATCCAATTCCTACAAAATCAGCACGTTACATAATTTACCAAGTCGATAACACTAAATTCTTATTTCGCTGAGTGACGCCAACACATTGTGTGATCTACAAAAAGTGCCTCAAATTTAACAGTAATTATTATACCACATTTTTGCTATCAACGTAATATTTCACGAATGAGAATTCTGAGACGGTTTAGTTTTTATTAACAATGTACCAGTATTAATTTTAGTTAAAAAACGAGATTAGAAGAGCGTTGACTTATATCATCATCATCATAAATATTTTAGCCATCGGAAGTCAATGCTTAACATAGGTCTCTCCTAATGATTTCAAGACTGGAATTGTGATACCTATTTGAAGCACCTTAAAGTCACAACAGATTCCAGTGTAACTATTACCACAGAATAATCCATTACCAAGAAAGATTAAGGTTTAAAGATTCTTTATTTTTCAACTAGCTGACCCGGCAAACACCGTACCGGCCGCCTATATTTATCAGAAACTAGCTTTCCGCCCGCGGCTTCGCCCGCGTGGTTTGTTATTTCAAGTCTGATTCTTTTTTGTTATACCACGTTTTATAGTGACTGACGTTTCATGTCAAGTCACACGGGAATGCTGTCGAACGGGATAAAAAGTATCCTATGTCCTTCTCCTGGCTCTAAACTACCTCCCTGACAATTTTCAGCTAAATCGGTTTAGCCGTTCTTGAGTTATAAGTGGAGTAACTAACACGACTTTCTTTTATATACAGTGTGAGTCACGTTAAAGTGTACATATGAAAACAGATGAAACTAGACCTATTTTTATCGACAAAAAAGAGGTCAAAAATTTTTTGAGATTTTTTTTAAATTTTTTATAGATTTTTTTTTCTTTCAATTACTTATTGTAAAGAAAACGTAATAACTTTTAAACTAAGCAGTATATCCTGATAAAATAAAAACAGTAATAATGCTAAATAACAGGCGATACTAAAAAATACATAAAATACACAAAAAATGCCAACAAATAATAAAAAATGATACTTTTTGAAAAAAATCTTCCTTTAAATTCGTGTTTTTTTGGTTATTTGATAAATTTCTCCAAAAAATGCCCCTATAACAGGTGGTTTTTATTACTTTGTATTATTCTCTATCGTATTATCTTTGTAAAACCAAAAATCGCATGTCTCTATCCCTATCACAACATTTGCTATGATCGTTTGAACAAAGGCCTGCCACAACATTATTCTCCGCTACAGGTAGAGACAATTTCAATTTTAACTAAAATGCTTATTTTACTTCGAAATCTTTTGTTTTTATTTGAAATCTAACTTGTCTTTATCAAAATTACAAATCTAGAGCCATTTTCAGTTTCGTTGTTAACAAAGCGTTGAATGGCGCGCCCATAGAGGCTTTGTTCAAACGATCATTGCAAACGTTGTGATAGGGATAGAGACATGCGATTTTTGGTTTTATAAAAGTAATACGATGGAGAATAATAAAAAGTAATAAAAACCACCTGTTAATGGGGCATTTTTTGGAGAAATTTATCAAATAACCAAAAAAATACGAATTTTTAAGCAGATTTTTTTCAAAAAGTATCTTTTTTTATTGTTTGTTGGCATTTTGAGGGTATTTTATGTATTTTTTTAGTATCGCCTGTTATTTAGCATTATTACTGTTTTTATTTTATCAGGATATACTGCTTAGTTTAAAAGTTATTACGTTTTCTTTACAATAAGTAATTGGAAGAAAAAAAATTCTATAAAAAATTAAAAAAAAATCTCAAAAATTTTTTGACCCCTTTTTTGTCGATAAAAATAGGTCTAGTTTCATCTGTTTTCATATGTACACTTTAACGTGACTCACACTGTATATAGATTATGTAGATTTCTAATAGTGAAAGATTTTATCAAATAGGTCCAGTAGTTTCGGAGCCTATTCAATACAAACTAACAAATATTTCCTCTTCATAATATTAATGTAGATATTTCGTTCGTTCATTCGTTTTAACCAAATGACGTCCACTGCTGGACAAAGTTCTCCCCCAAGGATTTCCAACGACCGGTATTCGTATTAAACATAATACCTCTCTCTTATTTAAGAACTAAAGAGAGTGAGAGAGATTTAGGAAGGACATATTCTCTAATCTATGAATGAGGTGTATTTCTGACATTGACGAGGACAGTAACCCAATTAACAAAACAAATGAACCCCATAAAATAGAAATCAACCAGACACATGTTCTAGAGTTCAACGAAATCATAGACTCTACCAATGTAATGCGCTCGTAATTATGTGTGGTCAGGTAAAAGCAGACGAGGTGGAAGTGTTGGGCGATGTGGGTCACGGGGACATACGCTGAGACGCCAACGGTACAGCGGATTAGGGGTGTCAGCAATGATTAGAAATTAAGTCCAGTACTTATTCAAGACATTAGCGAAACGCGACAACGCAAAAGTTCAGCGCGATTAACAAAAGAAGAAGAAGAAATAGAGCTCCCTAGAGTCTAGTCTAGATTTGTCTAGGGCAGGGGTGGCCAACTGGATAAGACATAAGATCTACTGTTTACTAACGAAACCCTGGGCGATCTACCACTTACATACTTCTTGAAATCTTAAATGAAACAGCATAGTTTAGTACACAATCATGTAGTATTTTTTGCCTTGCCATGATCAACTGGACTAATAGTCGCGATCGACCGGTTGGCCACCTCTTGTCTAGGGCCTTGACAGTTGTAATTTCGAAGGCCTTCGCTCCAGCGTTTTTAGTATGGAATCTGTGGTATGAAGTGACTTCGCTGTTTGAAGGGATTCGATTTTGGAGCGATCAAAATGTGCCACTTGTCTAGGCCCGCTGTTTTTACAAAACTCTATTCAAACATCACAGAAAAATCTAATAATCTAGATTGAAACTATATAGTTATGAGTGTTGCTTTAGAATATGGACTATTGACCAGCTGTAATGATGAATCAACGTTGACCGATTAGATAATTCTTTTTTTGTATGTTAGGATATGATTCCGTGATGATCCCATAATAAAATGACAAAATCGATCTAAATAACTGAAAGAATCTAGATAAACGAAAATTGAGGATTTTGCTTTTCTGTACCTTCCTTTATGGTCAATAGTAGATATAAATGGTTTCAACAAAGTCTACTAAATAGTAAAATAACAATTGAAAAAACTAAACTCGTTTTCAAAAATAATTAAACCCAGAACTATGCTGGCATTCCACAGTACATTACAAACTCTCAATTGGCAGCCCTAAGACAACAACTGACGGATGTCCGAAAACCAGTTTAGCTAGAGGCAACTCCAAGAGCTCTCCCGGTTACCATCGCCCGTTATTGGTGGAAGTGACATGTGACGTCAGGTTACCCATTTGACATACTTCCCACGCCATGGACGGTTTAGATTTATTAGGTTGTGGTTAAATTGTGATACGCGTGAAATTGGTGTGTAATTTATTAAAATTAAAGTAATTTATTCCATAAACCCGGTTTCGTAATCGTATTGTTGGCAAAAGAAGTAATTCTATACATAACTTATAAGTAAATTAGAGAAGGTAAAAGTTAGGTAGTAAATCAAGGATTATTTCGAGCTAACATACTTAGGCTGAGTTGCACCACCTAACTTTTTTAATTTGTCAGATTTTTGACGTTTGTCAAAGTTAAAGTAAGATTGTGTAACCCAGTCTTATACCCGTTTTCACCATCAATCACTATTTTTAAGTAGCCCCTTTAAAAACAAAATTCCTGTTTATGTATGTATTACCATAGGGGTCACTTAAAAATTAGGTATTGATGGTGAAAACGGGTATTAATGTAGCAAAAGAGAGGTGTCCTACCGGTCGAGCGGTCTTTAACACACTCGAGTAACTTGGTAATATAAAACTGATTGTAACTTTTGCAAAAAGGCTTTTTAAAACCTCTTTTAGACATCCCAGTATTAACCCTACCACTGCTTCGGGACAATAAATGGGCATAATGGTATATTATGGGCATTTAAATAAATAGCATTTAAATACTATAAGACACAAACAATTATAACTACAAAACAATACTTATTTACCCCTGTCCCAGTGCCCTATTTACTCGTACAACATCTCAATTTACTCCTAACACTCGAAGATTATCTCTAATGACTAATACTAACATTAAAAGCTCATCACCAGTCGATGACGAAGCGAAAACTGATGACTGATAGGTCAACGCACTATGAGTGGGCTGTCAAGTGACAGTGAACATGGTATCTATGACAAGTATACAGATTCACTTTATGACATTTCACAAAATCCTGAACCAGGCATCTGACATGGCTGTAACGTATACGTCATCTTAAGGTACAACACTTACGCCCGTATTCACAAACGATGCTTCCTTAAGTGAAGCAGCAAATCTAATGCACAGCACAGCGTTGAATAGAGCTCAGTGGTTGGTTCATGTGTCACCCTGTGCGTCCTCGCGCACTGTGAGACCTCATAGTAATGTTTGTGAATACGGGCGTTACTCATTTAGTAATGAACAAGTGCATGAAAGCATGCACTTGTTAATGCACGAAAGCATGCCACTTAACTATTGAGCATTTGCTACTTAGTAGCATGTATGTCGAAACAATGCCAATAATAATAATCAAGCTCATTTTGAGTTGTTCGAGCCAGTAGCGGCGTAAGGGGGGGGGCGGTGGGGGCGGTCCGCCCCGGGTGCCAAGCATCAGGGGGTGACACAAGTCGCGTAGATTAGTACTCACTGGCACATCTGCATGGCAAATCTGCGGTCTATGTCATGATACGGGGGGGTGCGATTGTCTTTCAATCTTCGAATCGGTAGGTAACCCCAAAATCCTGGGGGGTACCAGGGGGTGCCTTAGGACTTATGACGGGGGGGGGGGGTGATCGCCCCGGGTGCCAACCCATGCTACGCCGCCACTGGTTCGAGCACGCTTGTTTTAAGCATGACATTTTATGGCATGTGTAACTGTACCTTTAACGTGTTCCCCGAATTCCGGAATCTTAAATACAAAACACAGTCGATACATTAAGCAAGGGCCTCACAAGGGCCTCAACACTCATGATCATAAGTTACGACTAGAATAGGTCTTATAAAATACGTTTTAAAAAAACATTAACAATGTAAGAAACGCCGAATTAGTCAAATCCATAGTAAATATCTGTACACTTACTTATCCATAAGTATTTTCAGCTTTCTTCTGATTTTATTAACATAAACCTTATTTGTTTCAGGTCCAGTCCCCCTAGCGAGAAATATAAGGCATTTGCCATGCATATCAAGAAGAACGGGCCAAGAAGGGCTCTGCATGTTCGCCATAGACTGTCTCAAAGCCAACGGTTCCCACCTCGGGACATGCATCGACAGGTTCTACTTCGGATCCTGCTGCCAGATCCCGGACAAAACCATCCTCCCACAAATTATTGGCAACAACATAGAAGACAACAGCATAGACAGTGCGAATTTCGTCCATCCGCAAACTGAAGATAAGGTCCAAAGTACAGTTAGCAAAATCCCAGATATATTCCCCACTAGGAAGACGACTACAGAGAAAGCGACAGAAGCTACTGTCACTGAGAAATCAGAAACGGTACAGGACAGAACCGAACCTGTGGATTTGGAAACGAAAATTGATGATGTAACGACGATTGATGATAAAAACGATGGGAAACTAACAACGGTTGTAGAATCAACGACGAAGGCTCAAGCAACTAAGCCACTAGCTACTGAAGTTCCTATCAAATTGTCAACCTTCCAAACAGTGTCAGGTGATAATTCAGTGACGGAAGTCCTGAAAACGGAAACGACAGAAGAAGAGAAACAAACTACGCCTATAACAACAACAACGAAGAAACCAAAACCTTTAGTTACGAGAAAACCGGTGAAACCAACGTACAAGCCTAGACCTACATATAGACCGTCGAATTTCACTAGACCACAGTTCTCTCCTTCCACACTCAAACCAAGACCTACGAAGCCTCCGCTAATATTCAATATCACAAGGAAACCACCACCTATTAAACAACCTCCGAAAAGAAATACCACCAAAAAACCCTTACCATCCCCACCAAGGCTCAACATCACTATAATCCCTCAATCTACAAGTAGTAGACCAATATTTACCAGACCTCTCACTACTTCCATCACCTACATTAACTCAACACTCGCAGCCGAAGAAAAACCTACAACGACAACGACAATTTCAACTACTACGAGTACAACTACGCCATCAACAACAACGACAGAAAAGTTAACGACAACAACAGAAAAAGCAACGACGACTACAGAAAAAATTGTAACAACGTTACCAACAGAGAGAGTTACGGAAACAGAAACTGTTACTGAGACTTCAATTGTTTCGTCGACTGAAGAAATGACAGAGAGGTTGACTGAAAAAACGACTACTGTAGAACCTTCTTCAGTACAGCCTTCATCAACAGAATCATCTTCAGAATTGCCTTCATCTGAATCATCTTCAGTAACTCCTTCGTCTGAATCACCTTCAGAACTACCTTCTTCTTCAGAATCTTCTCCAATCGAAGAACCTGTTCAAGAAACGTCTTCAACTACACCAACTGAAGAAATCAAAGAGACCACGTCTCCTATCACCGAAAAAGAGACCATAAGACCGGCTACTGAGGCTGATATTCCTGTATCATCATCATCAGCTGCTCCTACGGTAGTTTCCACGGAGTTTCCGCCCTTCGTCACGTGGTCAACGGTGGATGGGGGAACGAAAGCACCTGAGGGAACGAAGGCTCCTGAGAACCTCACTACGCCAGCTGATGGTAAGTTTTGCTTTTATTTGACCTGCAGTAATATTTTGACATTCTTCGCCGAAATTAACGACACCATTAAAAAGCAATTATAACGTTAAGAGCGTTGTCACATTTTTCATGCAGAAATCGAGAATTTGGCAGATTTCGAAATGATTTTAGTCATATAATTTATTGTTATAGCTTCTTTTGACTTATATCATCGTAATTATCATACGTTTTTACGGAATGTCTATTGACAAAATCTCGTTCAAATTGGATTTTTGCCTACGAAAACAGCGAATTTCGAAAGCCCGATTTCCAGGTAACTCGCGAAGGCACAACTTTGAACTAATATTACAACAAATTTATTTCTAAGTAAGAAGATAGAATGTATTCATTAGAATAAGCATACCCTGAAGAAGAAAGTGTATTGAGAAAATTTTGATGTTTAATTCATTAAAATGCATTTTTATCATGTCTAAGATAGTCAAAATTCGAGAAAATTACTGCAAGAAAACAGGTCACATCTCATAATCTAAAAGTCATTTGGCAACATAAACTACTTTACACTTAAGAAGAAACATAGTACTATTATTGTGTGAAAAAGAAAAAATATCTATCTTCAATCTTCAAGTGAAAAATTAATTTGAAAATACTATAAAATCGGGTGCATCAAATGGCATAAATCAGTCGTGCTTTGGCACTCGTAGACGCCGGGTCTATGTCAGTTGACTGCCTACTGACGTATATGCGTCACGCGTGATTTTTTCGTAAATTGTAGTATGATTGAGTACTTTTGATCTGCAAGTATTTTTAATTTATTTGTTTAGGTAAATCGGACTTGTAATTTCTTTCTTTTCAAACTTTTTATTATTTTACTTACAGAATATGGGTAGAATAGATAAAAGATATTATTATGGTATCTGTTTGGTCAGGAAAAAATAAATGACTAATAAAAATTTTAACAGGGTGTCAAAACATTAGTCTATGCTATTGTGTTTCTACCAACATAAAATATACTCTTCCTTACTAATAAAAGTTGAATAGCGTCTGTATGGTCACACAACGCTTCGTCATGTTTTTCCGAAAGTTCAATTACTGACGACTGAATGAAAGAAATTGGTGCGTAACTATTCATCTGATATTAAACGTTTAGTAATAAAGGGGTAGGTCAGGTAAATGGCAAATCCACCAGCGGTCGCTCGATGACACTTAGACAAATAGTTTTATAAAACGTCAACTAAGTTGGTTAGGTATTTTTATTGTAGATACTTATACAAATGAACGTATAAAATGAGTTTATTTTTAAAAGTATAGGTACAGGGTGGAAACGATAAGTGAATTCACTTGATTTTTAATTATACAAGATATCGAGAAACTGTTTACTGTTCCTGTAAGTGCTTCATGAGCTCTTTAAAACAATAACAATAAATAGGTCAAAGAATAAACTGGATCTATGCGAAAATTCAATGTTTCCGAATTTCATACTAAATGTATGCCGCCAGCCATACCTACCATATTAGAAGTGTTATTTTTTTAAATTTAAATTTTTAATTGAGTAATATACAGTGTGAGTCACGTTATAGTGCACATATGAAAATAGATGAAACTAGACCTATTTTTATCGACAAAAAAGAGGTCAAAAATTTTTTGAGATTTTTTTTAAATTTTTTATCGAATTTTTTTTCTTCCAATTACTTATTGTAAAGAAAACGTAATAACTTTTAAACTAAGCTGTATATCCTGATAAAATAAAAACAGTAATAAACGAGCTCTTTGATGGACACAGATATTATAGATAACGTTTAAAAAATGGCACGTTCGTTTTTATACATTTCATTCTATTTATTTAACCTATCCATATTTATGTGCGGAAACGTCACAAAATCAGAATAAATCTTAATTTTTCCAACCCGCATCATAAAAACTAAAAAGTCAAAAGTAAAATTTAAATAGTAAATATTTTTCATAAACAAGCTTTTGATGCTGTAAAAAGAATAAAATAAAACATAAATTCTTTCAAACCCATCAACTTATTACTTTACTCAATTTAAAGATTAAAAACTTGTCGCGGGATTTACTAGTGTAAAAAATACATTAATTACGTAACTTGATTTTGCTAAAAGTCTGATCTGAGAAAAAATCAAATAGGTAAATTATACATTATTTCTTTATTATTATGTATGATGTACTGTCTTAGGTACGATACAACTACGGATTAAGATCGTTTAGTCGACGCAGCGTTGAAATTGTACAGATAAATGCAGTTTGCGCACTCACTTCGCGACGTCAAGCAATAAAAACCTAAAATTCAAACGCCAACTTTTTGCTACAACGCTCTTAAACAAAGTCAAAGAATTTATAGGTTCCTGCCTGAGGCAGGTAATTTTAGTAAACATACTTACTATTTCAACTATGATCCCTTTAAATGCATAAGCCATAAGCTACAGGAATAGGTAATTAGATAAGTAGTTGAAACAATAACAAATTTTTCAATTTAGGCTTGAAAACTATTCTAGTTTTCACTGAACTGTAAAAGTTTGAATTGTAATTGTGTAAGTGACATGGGTCTCTAAAAATTACAGCTGTAAATATTGGGGGTATAAGCTACCCAAGTAGAAAAGCAAGAAACATTGCAATCAATTACAAAAGTATGAAACCAGTAAATAGTGTCCTCGAGAATTTTCTCAGGCGTTCAAAGGCGCTTTTTAACGCCTATGACAAAATACTAGCAATAACATTTGCTTTTAAAAAACAAGCAGGAGCTAAGTTTTACCGAACTGAGCAAAAGCTGAGTTGTTGAGATCTTTAACATGAAATACGATTGGTATGAATAGAAACTTTCTTCTAAAAGTACCTATTTCTACCCTTTAATATAATTGAGCGATAAACTGTAGTATTTTTCCAGTATTATCTTTAATCAAAGTTGGTTTACTGATTTAGAAGTAGATTCTTTTTTAAATGTGTACGAAACGAAACAATCTCTAATATACTTTTAAACCAATTCACAGTGTGAATACTTAATTTATGTGCTACATTAATATTCTTAGGTCATTACACTACGCCTAACGCGTTTTAGATTTATAACTTTGATTAGGTAGGTATGGTTTGGTTACTAATATAATAATTAAATACCTAATGTTTTGTATAAGCTGGTTCCTTAATCATCATTATGAATCATAATTTATAAAGAACTCTTTTCCAAAAAACTTCTTCGCATTTTTGTTATTAGTGGCCAAACCAAGTCATATAATCCAAATTTTCCATAACAGACCTGTTGATAAACAAATTAAAAATCCAGGTCACTGTATCGGAATATTAATAAGTATAAAATAACTTTCACATCCTTCCAATTTACGGTCTTGACTCGTGAGTCACATGTGACTCATAGTCGTAACTGTCACCAGACAAGAAAGATGTAACAGGTAGTTCGGCGTATTCAATTATTTATCTAGTTATGAAAAGGTTTAAATGTTTTATCTAATAATATTAGAGTCAAAACGTTTGTTTGTCTGCACAATGTATAGAAACTTAATTTAGGTAAACTGTGACGGATAAAAGTTTAAAAACAGAAAATGAATATGAAGGATATTTTATTCCTAACTCTTTTACTCACTAGAAAAAAAGAGCGACGTTTATTTGGCTCTAGAATCAAAACTCTAAGTTCAGTCTTATTGTTTTACATAATTATAGTCCAGTCAATAAAGCATTATAGATGGAAAACTGTAGAACACAATTTCTGACTTCAGGACTTTATTTAGACTAGTTAGGAGGTGAACATAGCAAAAGTCCCCGCCCTTGGCCCTTGAGCCGGCGGGGTGAGGGGGGTTTAAAGGTGCCACTTTTCGGTTTTTCGCTTAATCCTCGAAAACTATGCGTCCTAGTGACATGACTACTATGAACCAAAAAAAGCATATTCAATTTTCTACAGGTGAGATAGTCAAGTTTTTCTATAAATTGTATAGTTTTCGCGGCATCTGCTCTAGAAGGTCTGCAATATTGGAAATTTTATTTTTGTCTTACATGTTCCCATCAGGAGAAAATCGACTAAATCAACATTGAGCAATCATTCTAGATATGCGGGAGCATGTTAAGCCTAGTTCCAGGGAGGGGACTGCACCGTGCGTATATTTAGACGAACAACTATGAGCCACTTTTGACTCCTCATCACTCAAAAACTACTGTGCATTAACACTTCAAATTTGGCTCATGTGTTGAGACTTGCAAGATATACATCATCTTCAAATTTTATAAATATGCCTCAAACGGTTCTTTAAGTATTGACGTCCAAAAATCTACATGTCTGACCTATAGACCAAATTCTAACCCCTTCCAGATGACCTAGAAGGTTCAAATTTGGCATCCAGAAAGTTAGTTATGTAAATACAAAGGAACAAATAAAAAAACAGTAAATTTTAACATTTCACAGGTATTAGATAGATTTTAGTGTTCGAAATGTCGATTTTTGAACGTCAATACCTAAATAACCGTTTGAGGTATATTTATGAAATTTGAAGCTGATGTACATTTTGCAAGTCTCAATACATGAGCCAAATTTGAAGTGTTAATGCACAGTAGTTTTTGAATGATGAAGAGTCAAAAGTGGCTCCAATTGGTTCGTCTAAATATACGCACGGTGCAGTCCCCTCCCTGGAACTAGGCTTAACATGCTCCCGCATGTCTATAGTGTTTGCTCAATGTTGATTTAGTCGATTTTCTCCTGATAGGAACATGTAAGACAAAAATAAATTTTCCAATTTTACAGACCTTCTAGAGCAGATGCCGCAAAAACTATACAAGATATAGAAAAACTTGACGGTCTCGCCTGTAGCAAATTGAATAAGCTTTTTTTGGTTCATAGTAGTCATGTCACTAGGACGCATAGTTTCCGAGGATTAAGCGAAAAACCGAAAAGTGGTACCTTTAAACCCCCCTCTCCCCGCTGGCTCAAGGGCTAAGGGCGGGGACTTTTGCTATGTTCACCACCTAACTAGGCTAAATAAAGTCCCGAGGTCAGAAATTGTGTTCCACGGATTTCTCTCTACACCGTCGTTAAGGCATTCATTGACTGGACTATTAGGATTTTAGAGTAAACACTCTTTTTGCTTCTATTAAATTAGAGAGGGTCGTGTTCCTGCAGTGGAGACTAAATGATCTGGATTCATTGAAACGTTCTGTTGAAAAGAAAATGACAAATTATTATTATTATTATTTTATCCACAACGAGGAAGCTCTTGGCCTGTATCTCACCTGATGGTAAGTGACGATCAGGCCGAAGGTGGAAGCGAGCTTCACCCTATTTTATGTAAACAAACCTCAGCATTTTATTGAAGCCCTATGGCTCCTAAACTAGTGTTATAACTGTATTTCAGTAACACTAATTTAAACTTTTTGCTCTGAAAAAAGGCCTCTTCTAACTTTTTACCAGTAAACAAAGTCAGGTGATACAGATAGTTAATTTTAATACTTGAATAGAATGTCATTGATCTTACATCGTAGGCGGCAACAAAAACACTAGTAATCCTTCACACGTTGTATTGTGCAAATATTATGGAAATCATAGAGATTAGAAGCAAATATCATTTACATGGTTTACCGTAAGACTATGGTTTAATGAACTTTTAGTAGGTGAAATGGACAGAACAACTTATTTTAATGTTATATGCGAATATAATGTAACTCTGTGCGTGCGTGTTGTCAAGATGAAGTTTTTTATTAAAAAAATAGGTAATTTAATAGTTGTTGCAATTCACGTAGGCGAGTGAGCTTTACATGTGTGGTGGCTCGCTACTGTTTGTTTTTCAATTTGATAGACATTACACTATCGTTATGTGCGTGTACACGTACACACACAAGTAAAGCTCACTCGCCTACGTGAGTTGCAAGAACTAGGTGAGGTAGGTGTACTTTTAAAGAAAGACTTAAAACTGGACTCTAGCGCGTGTTTTGCCCTACACAATCAACAAAAACTAGACAACATCAACATTTTTGTAGACAATTTTGTTGAATGTTGAGATGTTTTAGGTAGCTAGACTACTTTTACTGAGAAATTGGAACATAAACTAAAGGAGCTAGTATTGACAAACCCCAAGTTAATTCTATAATGAGCGCAAGCTCAAGCTTTTTTGAGCTTTCTTTAAACTTTTAAGTTGACCTTATCACCAGTAGTTTTGGACTCTGCTTTATTTTTTTCAATGGCATCATAAGTAGTTTGCTTCACAAACACCACTCTTATTTTCCACGGGATAAATATCAGATTAACGTGTTAGGCGATTATCACACTGCACTGCGCTCCGCCGCGGTACGCGGGACGACAGATTTAATCATTATATGCAAGTACCTTAGTTTATATAGAAAACACGCGCGGCTCAACACACTGACAACGCGTTTGCGCGCGGGATTCGTTATAATTTTATGTCGCCACGCGGACCGCGGCGGAGCGCGGTGCAGTGTGATAATCGCCTTACCGTGATAATCTTTTTTAGTTCCTTTATGTATGTTTTATCTTGTATTGTGTATTGTGCCAAATAAACAATATTCTATTCTATTCTAAGTATAATCTGTATTCTGTATTCTGAACTTAATTCAGTACCACAAACGGTACAGCACGATTCACAATCACGATCACGAATCACGAAGTACGTGACCATCTTTTGACACATTTACCCGATTTTGGCGAATGCGTGGCAGAATGAAAGTAAAAATGTCACAATAGTCTTGTGGTTAGGCGGTTGTATTCCGTGGGTCCTGGGTTCGAACCCCAGACCAGAGAAATCTTCGCTAGAAAAATTTATACGTACAGAAATTGGGCATATGACTTTAGCACATTCTTTGGATGAATTTCAGTAAGGCCCGGTTCGACCAAACTTTTATCCGAGAATAACTCCAGCCGGGCTAGGATGCGCGTCGTGATATACGTCTTTATCTACGCCAAAATGTATGGACAAAATCGATAAAATGGGGATATAACTAACTGCTTATCGCGGCGCGCATCCTAGGCATACTGGTATAACTGGCGCATTGACAGTTTCAGTATGGGAAATATGTGAAAATGTCGAATAACTGTCGATTTATTCTGAGATTATTATTCGAATCCACCCAAAAACGAATAAAGAAAGGTCCCTTTAATTAATTCATCTGTAATATAATTTTTAATTTACCTACATAATAAGTATTTGTGACGATATGAACTCAATAGTTATTACAATTTCTTAGCTATTCTCTGTCTATCTATCTGTCGGCCGTTTGGTGTAGTGGTTCAGAACGGACTACTATGCCGAGAGGTCCCGGGTTCGATTCCCGGCCGGGCAGAAATTGAAATGATGAATTTTAATTTCTGTGACGGGTCTGGGTGTGAATATGTATAATATGTATGTATTTTAAATATATATATATATATATATAAGTAGTATATCCGTTAAACTAGCACCCATAACACAAGCATTAAGTTGCTTACTTGGGGGCTAGCTGGCGCTGTGTGAAATTGTCCAAAGATTTATTTATTTATTTTATTTATTTATTAGAATCGCTTCTCAAACTAAATTCATATTTTTAAGTTCTTTATTTAGAACATGAACTCTTCTTACTATAAAACTAATGCCCGTATTCACAAACGATGGTTGCTTAAGGCTTGGTATTTCTGCTAAAGTAGGTATTTCGCGCTGTCAAAATCTGCGCGCGCAATACTTCGCCGAAGACAGCGCGCCAAAGAGCTCTCGCGGCTACACAGTATAGAAATACGCACTTAGAAATACGCAGTTGGTTAGGTTAGGTTGACTTCCTTCCGTTCAAGCGTCACACTCACAGCACTTTCTAATACAAATCATATCCAAGTGATACAAATTAAAACAACTTTCCAAAATTTTTGGGAATATATTTTAGAATCGAATAAATTAATATGGAATATAACTGCCAAAGTAAACACGGTTCAAAGAGGCGTGGCGTCACCCGACCTTCCGGAAGTTCCGCGCGGGCTAAAAGAATTTCAAGATTACGTCACCCGACCTATCGGTAGATCCTCGGGAGCTTGAGCGATTGGAAAAACATTTTATGATCAGTTACTCGTAGTAGCGATTATTTAGAGCTTGGATAATAAATTATAGTTGTTGCAATTCAAAAAGCTTTGCATGTGGTTATTTACATTAATCAGTACATGCATCAATTTTGTTCAGTCTTTTTGTTTATTAATAAATAAAAATATCATACTAAAATTGCATACATATTTGTTTGTATTGGTCTGGGTGTTTTCTTTCCATAATTTATGTATAACGTATGTACGGGGCTCTGTATCGAAAATCACTATGAGCAATAAGCATCACACACGGTTACCTGGAGTGCATTACCGCAGCAAGAAGCTTGCCATCTTAAATGAACGGTATAATATCGAGGTTTCGTCAGTACAGTTGCGAACAAAGGTGTTTGTGTAGTGTAGTTGAGTTGAGAGGTCAGATTATTGAAATAATAAAACGAACATTTTATTTTTTAAATACATTTTAAAAATAATTTACATTACAGATAACAATGAGAGGATGACATTGCAAGGTGGTGCCAGTCCAGTCTTAATCCGTTGATATATGCTGCATCTGCCATGTTTTTGGCTAAAAGATTCTTCTATCTTGCAGTTTAGACTTTTATTACAGACCTCAGACAGTATTTTTGGAAAACTTTTACGCATGGTGGAGGAAGGGACGCTCTAGAGACTCAAGTCTAGAAGGAGTCATATTATGAACTCCAAGTTTTAAATCCGTTGACATCTGCTGCATCTGCCATCTTTTTGGCTAGAAGATTCTTCTGTCTTGCAGCTTAGACCTTTAGCTACAGACCTTAGACAGTATTTTGTGAAAATTCTTACGCATGGTGGAGGAAGGGACGCTCTAGACACTCAAGTCTACAAGGAGTCATATGAACTCCAGTTTGAAATCCGTTGACATCTGCTGCATCTGCCATCTTTTTGGCTAGAAGATTCTTCTATCTTACAGCTTAGACCTTTAGCTACAGACCTTAGACAGTATTTTTTATTATTTATTTGTGTCAGTGTGCTCTTCTAAAGAGTGTAAGACGATTGTATGTAGGTACTATTAAAATGTAATTTTAACTCATTGGTTTTGTCTCATATTTGAGGAATGTACTATGTATCATGAGTAGAGTCTTCGTTTAAAAGGATGCGAACGATTTAAATTTCCATAGCTAGACAAAATTGATAATTCTTATTTATCAAAAATTTTAGCTTTCTATAGTAACACTGATATTATTATACTGTGACTCATCAAAGTCATCATTGTCAAAAATATTGACAAATCGCGAACTGTCACGGCCAAAAACTGACACGCGTCCGTCCTCCGTAAGCGCCACCGCGCGACTGATTGAGATTGTCCAAGCCGTCATGGACGATTTTTTCCACATTTTTTAACATAGTAACTAAATAAGACGCAATATAAAAATTTCATCCGTTAAAAGCCCTCAAGTTATTTCTGAACTTTAATTTAGTAAAAGATTTAGAATCTCAAATCGCTTATTTTAAAAATAAAACCATAAATAGAAAACGAATAGAGGTAACTTTGGGAATTTATTCTATCGAGTCAACTTCATCAAATCGTGTTTCCATCCGTTAATAGCCCTAGAAAATATCCTCAACTATGCCCAATAAAAATCTTAGCCTTTAATTTTACTGTTTAGTACCTCAAAAAAGAAAAATGAAAACCTCATTTTCGCCATTTTCTCTGCTACCCGGCCTTAAGTGAAGCAGCAAATGAACGCACAGCGTTGAATAGAGCTCTGTGATTTGTAGATAACAATGTTATAATAGATCCTATAGTACTAAAACTTCTATTGAAGAGGTAATATTTATTATTTTGGCTAAGGATAAAATAATATTACATACCTACATACTTACATTTTAAAAATTGTCATCTCCATTCGAAATCTGTTAACTATGTGGGAAATTGATCGAGACAAATTATAGTGTAAACACGCACTTCAGTTAATTTTGCCGTGAGTCGTCCATACTTCGGCGTGCGTATCGTGCTTCTTCTCGGCAATTCCCCGAATAGTATAATGCGCCACAGTTTACTTTAAAGGGGATACAAATGAAATGTCACTGTTTGATTTTTATGAGTAAACAGTTAAAATTAAATAACTTTTTCAATTTTATTCATAAAAAAGTTTTCCATTAGTTACCTGTCGGAACATTACATTGACATTAGCATTTTATGCAGTTTTAGAAATCAGAATGTTTATTTATTTATTTGCTTGTCACATGGTAAATACAGGTGGTAAAATACAATTTAAGTATACCTTGCAATATTAATATCAGAATAAATCGTCAGTTATTCGACATTTGACATATTTCCCATAGTAAAACTGTCAAAGTGCCATAATAATATAAGAATAACTCCATTCTCGGATAAAAGTTTGGTCGAATCGGGCCTTATAAAACTAATATTAATAAATCTTGTAGAAACTGAATAATGTATAGGTCAGTGGTTCTTAACCGGTGGTCCGCGGACCACTGGTGGTCCCTGGAGGCATATCAAGTGGTCCACGAAGACATTGTAATAAACATGTGACGTGACGTGATGAGTCGAGTCAACACAACGTAAACGGCGCACAGTGGGCGAGAAATCGACCTCCCCTTTCATAGGACTTTGGAATAAAAAAGTGGTCCCTGACAAGACAGAAAGGTAAAATGGTCCCTCGTGACCTAAAAGTTAAGAACCACTGGTATAGGTACTTACTAAATGTTTTAATTGCATCATTTTAAAGTGCATCAATAACCATTTATTTTCTTTTTTAGACACGTGGTCACCCATAACACCACCAGACGGGTGGGTCTTAATATCAACAGTGCCACCTTCATCTACCTCTGAATCAACAACAAGCACCACCACCAGCACCACCACAACAACAACAACAACTGAACAACCGACAACAGTTGAAGTGACCCAAGTGTCACAAGAAACCACAGTGCAACCTGAAACTACGGAAAAACAAGAGCCTGTAACAACGCCGTCAACAACAACAACAATGACGTCATCAACAACAACAATGACGTCATCAACATCAACAGAGTCCACGTCAGCGCCGTCAACAACAGAAGCGCCAATCCTAGAGTTTACGGTCAACGTGACGCTGTCGCCGACGGTGCCTACGTCAACCGTCAGTGTGACTACGATGACGCCGGTGACGGAGAATGTGACGAGTCTGACGAACGCGACGGAGGCTGACACGACTACAGCTGGTAAGAATGAATGTTTTATCGCTATAGCATAGTATAATCTAGACACGGGATAGCGTGTCAAGCCAAGTTCATAATGAGTACAAAATAGAACAAAATTTTAATAATTCAGGCTTGAATACTTTCTTGAAAGAAACCATAGTAAAGAGTAATTTATGAGAATACAACACTTATGTTTGATATGATAATTTCGTTGCGGGTCCAATGACAGTTTAACTTTCCCCCGGAACAAACTTGACCTTTAGGTATTGGTAGGGTTTTTATGGCGGTCATGCTGTAGATCCTGGCTACACAGGAGTTGCAGCGGTGGGAACGAGAGGTGGGAATAGTCCCGTTATGTTTGCTATGATGATCCTAAGAAAGAAATAATGAAAGAATATCTTTATCTAGGCTAGAATCAATACTTAAGTTTGAATAGAGTTTTGAGAATAATATCATAACACGGACCTTCGTAAGCAATAAAACTCTATTTTTATGATTATTAAAATCCCAATACCGCAAATAATTCATTTTATTATGATGCTTTTAGTTGTTTTTGTGGTTTACAATAATAAAACCCTTTTGCTTTTGTTTTAGTGCCAGTAACGACAACTCTGAGCTCACTGAACATGTCAAATTATAAGGAAGGTGAGTTTTCATTGTTTTTTATCATAAAAGGATAAGTTTAATAGACAAAAATAATTTGATTTAGCCACCAATTAGTCGTCGTTTCAGCCAAATGACGTCCACTGTTGGACAAAGGCCTCCCCCAAGGTTTTCCACAATTAGTATTTTTTTAAAATCGTCAACAAGTTCAAACTCCTCGTAAGTTCTTTTGATTAATTTCGTTGCGGGTCCAATGACAGTTTAACTTTCCCCTCACACGTATACTCACAAGTAAAGCTCACTCGCCTTCGTGAGTAGCAAGAACTATCTACTTACTTGATTAGAAAATGAGCACGCTCAATCCAAAAATCTCAATTCAAACGGGCCTAGATTAAATTTTAATACGCTAAACAAGAGTTGTTATAAAGCTTCTGGTTAAGGCGGTCTTTATCTATGAGTCAACCATAAATAAAATCAAAATCATAGCACAATATGCACATAGATGATAGAGCAGAGGCCTCGACAAGGAAGTCTAAAATTAAATTGCCCTCAACAAATTGCGGCGATTATCTCATTTTAATTACATCTGCAGCTTCCATTGTTTTAATTTTAATTCACGATTGTTATACTAGCACGATAATGACGTTAAGCAGACAAAAAGATTGATTAATTATTAATTAATGATTGATTATCAATTTGCGACAAGGAAAGTGACATCTTTGAAGGAACACGAACTTGGAAATTCATGAAAAATTAAACAAAAGCTATTAAAACATAACCCTCCTTTTGGCGCAGTCGGGTAAAGAGTAAGAATGATTAAGAGTCCCCCATTCATTTGTACATTAAACAGGGTACAAACGGTGAACTTAATGCCATATGGCATTCTCGTCCAGTCAACCTTTATTAATATGGGTGATATTCCTGCAATTACTTAATTAAAAGTGGTTATTTACCTATTTTATTCGTTCGTTCGTTCGTTTCAGCCAAATGACGTCCACTGCTGGACAAAGGCCTCCCCCAAGGTTTTCCACAATGAACGGTCCTGCGCTGCCCGCATCCAGGCTCTTCCCGCGACCCTTACCAGATCGTCGGTCCACCTAGTAGGAGGCCTGCCCACGCTACGTTTTCCAGCCCGTGGTCGCCACTCGAGAACTTTCCTGCCCCAACGGCCATCGTCTCTACGAGCTATGTGCCCCGCCCACTGCCACTTGATTTTAGCAATTCTGCGAGCTATGTCGGTTACTTTGGTTCTCCTACGGATCTCCTCATTATTATTTATTTGTAATATGTGCTTTGCTACAAAAATATGCATGATGCCATTATAACACAGCAAAAAGAAACAATAAAAAAGTCACTTGCAAGAAACGATTCCCATTTAATTTTCCAAGTGACAATATAAATCATATAAATTCATAAGGTATATAAGCATTGCGCTTTTTATGGTACGAAGCTGTTTTGATGAAGAGTTTATTGCATTAGAAGATGAAATTAGTATACAAGATCTAACTCCAATCATTAGAGTACAATAAAATGTTAGCAAAAAGCTGCTCGCATAGGTCAAAGAACTGGCCATTACAATGTATCAAGTAAAAACAATAAAAAAAGCACTCGTCGTTCGGAATTCAAACAAAGACTTGTCAGCGGTCGGACGATGCGCCCGCGCCACGGCCAAGCACAAGGACATTGCATATGACTGTTCGGATTTCAAAATTTCAAAAATAGAATCGAATTGTTTGCATTTTGAAAGTGAAGTGGTTGAGTGTTCAAAACTTTTTGTTGTTAATCAAAAAGGTCGTGAAAAATGAAAAAAAGTGCTCATTATCCTTTTTCAAAAAGATGGGTTGCCAGTTTGTGTTCTAATTTTGAATAAGGCCAACGATTGCCCAGAAATCCAAAGCACAAAGTCAGGAGAACAAAAATCCTATACAAAAGTTCTTAAAGATGTCACTAAGTTGAAACGTGTTTTGTTTTTTAAAACCAAACTTAAGTGGTTTTGTGTGAATAAACACAAGTACAAAGTGTTATTAAACCGTGTTTTTACAGTAATTACGTGTGCAATAGCAAACTTATACAATGTCATGGGAGTATGAAGAGACAAACCATCAATACTATGCAAGCAAAAAGTGTAACACTATAACCAGCGATTTAGAATGATAATGAACTCTATCAAATGGACTTAAGAACTGTAATTCAGTGGTGTTTTAATGAGGAAATTAAACTAAATCAGTGATGTTTAATCAAGTGTTAAGTTCTATGGCTATTACCTTAAATAAGACCTCACTTTAACGTTTCCGTTTCAACTAAACAGACCTATTTTGAATTTTAAAAAAATCATATCAGGAAACTTTTTGACTTAGAAAATTAGTAAAAGAGAACTTGTTGACGTAGAAAAGGAGTGTAAAACTACTTTTTGGCGTAAAAAAGAGTAAAAAGTGTTTTTCGACTTAGAAAAAGGAGAGCAAAAGAACTTGTTGACTTAGAAAGGGAGTGAAAAAAATTTTTGACTTAGGGACGAAGTAAAAAAGAACATTATAACTTACGAGGAGTGTAAAAACAGCTATTTAAGTAAAAAAAACAAGTGAAAAGCAACGACTTTTGACTCAGGAACGGAGTGATAAATAACTTTTTGACTTAGAAAACAAGTGAAAAACAAACTTTTTATCCAAAAATGATTCTGAACTCGACTCTGTTGTTGATGGCAGTGTGTGGCCGTCGCCTGTGGCCTCAAGGGCGCATCGTGGGGGGCCAGAAGTCGGCCTTCGGACAGTGGCCCTGGCAAATCTCCCTCCGCCAGTACAGAACCTCGACGTACCTTCATAAATGTGGTGCTGCTCTGCTGAATGAAAACTGGGCGATCACCGCTGCGCATTGTGTTGAGCAGTAAGTACTTTGATTTTGTATAATCCTCATCGGTACCTCTAGCATGAACAACTTTCGTCTTCGAATCGTTTGCGTATTCGACAAAATTCGCTACTCAACCTTCGAATTAAATGACATGAAAATTAGTTTCTTGCAACCATTTCTCATATTACTAAGTTCACTTTACGACACGTTCACAAGGACGCTGTTGTAGTTTTCGTACTAAATCTTTTGATGGCGATTCGAATACGCAAACGATTCGAACTGGAAAGTTTTTCGTGCTAGCCGTATCTACAGGTCATTTAATTTGAAAAGTTGAGCAGTTCTAATGTTCATATAATATTTAATCGCCCTTAGTCGCCTCTTACGACATCCATGGGAATTTAATGGGGGCTGGTTTTATTCTACTTTGGTGGACCTGTTTATTTACTGAGCTTTTAATTAACTACCAAGCTTCTCTCGCAGTTTTGTATTTATTTTATTTTATCTATTAGGACAACCAACAAGACAAACACGCATACATGGAATTACTATAGCTAAAAGTGCTTAGAACTAAGTGTTGTCTTAATTAGAGGCTGCCACGACATGCAACGTGGACAGTTTCATTGCGATTCTTCTCTTATTAGAGACTCTATCATGAAATAATGATTAACTTTTAGTGAATTCTGACTGATAGAGTTCAAAAATAAAATACGAAGTTTTTTTATAATACACATGAGTTACAGCATAAAGTCCTACAGAAGTTAATCCTGATTTCTTTTTATACAATGTTAAGTCTCTATCATAAGGATTTAGAATCTTGGAACGTGCAAAGCTGCAAGACAAGCTTAATTTTTTTAGTTATTTATAAAAACAATCATTACCAAACCTACGTCATACTTTTGGTATAAAAGGAAAAATCCTCGCAAACCATACGTGCGTCCTTTATTGTCGATTAACCTGTATGGGGTCAAAATACAAGAGTCAATTGATACGTGTTTACGCGCGACAGTGCATCAATGTCTTTAGAGGTTAAATCGACTTTGATTTTATTGTTGAAGTTACGTCTATTGAGTTTTATTGATCAATCAACAGACAGACCAGTCAATATTGATACCAAACTTTGCAATAAGCAAACTTATTTCTCTTTACGAGTTGCCCTACTAGAGAGATAGACATTGAACATTATAGGTAATAGGAATACCTTAGTGCCATATATTAAGTAGGGTAAATCGTGTAAAGATTGGATAAACTATGATACTCAATAGTTTATTGCTTTGAGTATTCCAAAGTTCTATTATACAAGACTTGTAAAATTTTTTGCAAATAGCAAAACTCGAACTCTAGCATGTTGATGGCTCGAATCGTTGACTGCCAGGACATTTCGGATCGGCTTGACCCCTTGGCGCTGCGTAGAGATGTATCCTCACTGTGCATCTTCTATCGCACGTATCACGGGGAGTGCTCCGAAGAATTATCCGGACTTATTCCTGCCGCCACTTTTCGCCACCGATCTACCCGACAGCACTTCCACCCCCATCTCTTAGATGGTTGGCAGTCCACAACAGTACGTTTCTCTAGAAACTTCCTGCCCCATACAACCAAACTGTGGAATGGACTGTCGTCTGCGGTGTTAACGGACGGATACGACCTGCAAGCTTTCAAGAGGAGAGCGTATCTTCACCTTAAAGGCCGGCAACGCACCTGTAACGCCCCTGGGTCTGCGGGTGTCTATGGGCGACGGTAATCACTTACCATCAGGTGATCCGTCTGCTCGTTTGCCTCCTGTCACATAAAAAAAAAAGAAAACTATGCATAACTTCATGCAATTTTCACCAAACAACATAGTGTTTTTTGTGCATTTTTTTACTGTTACATCTAATTCACGTGGCAAAAGCTATAAATAGAAATATTTAATATTTTTTTCCAGCGTCCCACCCTCGGAACTGCTGGTCCGCCTCGGGGAGCACGACTTAGCGAACGACAACGAGCCCTTCGGCTTCGCGGAGAGAAGGGTCCAGATCATCGCCAGCCATCCGCACTTCGACCCAGCTACGTTTGAGTACGACCTGGCTTTGTTGAGGTAAGAACAGTTGCATGGTCAGTGAACACCACCTGTAGACCTAGGATGCGCGCCGCGATAAGCCCATACATTTGTCATCTAAGATCATTGATAAGATTATCACGTCGCGCATCCTAGCCGGGCAGATCATCGCCTGCCATCCTCATTCGACCCAGCTACGTTTGAGTACGACCTGGCTTTGCTGAGGTAAGAACATTAGTCAATGAACACAACCTGTCTAGGTCTACTACTAGGATGCGTGTTGCTACAAGCTTTTATCCCGCCATTTTATCGACTTCACGCGGGTGCGCCAAAGTTCACCTAAATTTTCAACTCCGAAAATTGGAAATCCGAAAATGTTCTTCCTAACATTTTTCATCTTAACAATCACAATTCCTAACTACTCTGTCTCTAATGTTCATAATTCCGAATAATTCAACTTCATAATGTCATTAGCAATAAACGTCTAATATACTTTTATTTGTTTTCCTATATTTTCTCAACATAACCATTTTTTACACTATTATTCAAAGTCATATCTTTTTTGTTTAGATTTCTTTCTTAGACGATAATATTACTTGTCTCAAGTTCAAGTTTGTTGGCATTAGCACGTATACTTGAGGAAGTATATAGCGAATTGGTCCTATTCATATTTTATTGGTTTAACTTAAGTTAGAACTACAACCATAACGCACGAGCCGAGTGACCGAAGCCAGAGTCCCGCCCCAGTCATTCAGTCAAGTTCCAGAAACGAATCGGTCCTATTCATAATTTATTGGTTTAGTAGGTTAGGTTAGAACTGTGACCACAACGCATGAGCCGAGCGAGCGAAGCCAGAGTCCCGCCCCAGTCATTCAGTCAAGTTCCAGAAACGAATCGGTCCTATTCATAATTATTGGTTTAGGTTAGGTTAGAGCTGTGACCACAACGCACGAGCCGAGCGAGCGAAGCCAGAGTCCCGCTCCAGTCATTCAGTCAAGTTCCAGAAACGAATCGGTCCTATTAATAATTTATTGGTTTAGGTTAAGTTAGAACTGTGACCACAATGCATGAGCCGAGCGAGCGAAGCCAGAGTCCCGCCCCAGTCATTCAGTCAAGTTCCAGAAACGAATCGGTCCTATTCATAATTATTGGTTTAGGTTAGGTTAGAGCTGTGCTGTGACCACAACGCACGAGCCGAGCAAGCGAAGCCAGAGTCCCGCTCCAGTCATTCAGTCAAGTTCCAGAAACGAATCGGTCCTATTCATAAAATTATTGGTTTAGGTTAGGTTAGAACTGTGACTTTACGTTACCTTTCGAAGAAAACCTACTATACGTAGTACTTATTATTATTATGTGGTATGAGTGAAAATATTATGGTAATTATGTTTAGGGATAAAAGTGTTATGATAAAAAACAGTAGGAGTTTAAATATATTTACATTAATGATATTATTAATTAAAATTTTCGGAAACATGAGTGTTATGAACATCGCCAGTAGCACTGAAAATAGTATGAATGAAAACTTTAGGATGAAAAATTTTAGGAAGATTGATCATTCGAGGATTCCGTCAACTGGGACCGCAATGAACTGGGACCGCGGTCCCAGTCGCCGGATGCGTAAAAATTAAATAATTTTCTTCCGGCGACTGGGACCACTCATGGATTTTAGTACTGTACCGATTTTGGATTGAATAATATTTTCTTTAAAGTTATCTATGAGTGGTCCCAGTCGCCGGAAGAAAATTATAATTTTTTTATGGATCCGGTGACTGGGACCGCGGTCCTAGTTAATTGCGGTCCCAGTCGCCGGAAGCCTCCACTATGAGGATTCCGTCAACTGGGACCGCAATGAACTGGGACCGCGGTCCCAGTCGCCGGATGCGTAAAAATTAAATAATTTTCTTCCGGCGACTGGGACCACTCATGGATTTTAGTACTGTACCGATTTTGGATTGAATAATATTTTCTTTAAAGTTATCTATGAGTGGTCCCAGTCGCCGGAAGAAAATTATAATTTTTTTATGGATCCGGCGACTGGGACCGCGGTCCTAGTTAATTGCGGTCCCAGTCGCCGGAAGCCTCCATAGTGATCTATCAACGCACAGCCCAAACCACTGGACGGATCGGGCTGAAATTTGGCATGCAGGTAGATGTTATGACGTAGGCATCCGCTAAGAGAGGATTTTACGAAACTCCACCCCTAAGGAGGTAAAACGGGATCCACGCGTACGAAGTCGCGGGCGGCCGCTAGTGTACAATAAATGAATAAATTATTAAATAAATACCTACCATTAGTACGATTTCAGTTAGGCGTTTTACTTTCCTACTGATTACACAAAGTATTTGTTGAAAAATATATATGTATATTTTTATATAGCAGGAATTATAATTTAATTAGGTATAAGTCAACTAACTCTACACTATAGAGGATTCCGTCAACTGGGACCGCAATGAACTGGGACCGCGGTCCCAGTCGCCGGATGCGTAAAAATTAAATAATTTTCTTCCGGCGACTGGGACCACTCATGGATTTTAGTACTGTACCGATTTTGGATTGAATAATATTTTCTTTAAAGTTATCTATGAGTGGTCCCAGTCGCCGGAAGAAAATTATAATTTTTTTATGGATCCGGCGACTGGGACCGCGGTCCTAGTTAATTGCGGTCCCAGTCGCCGGAAGCCTCGATCATTCGGATTTAAAATCGTTAGGAAGAACAATTTCGGGTAAATAACTTTAGGTGAGCCAATATGGACCCACTTCACGCGATAAGCCCATACATTTGTTGTCTAAAATCATCGATAAGATTTTATCACGGCGCGCATTCTAGACTTAGGCGAACGACAATGAGCCCTTCGGCTTCGCTGAGAGAAAGGCCAAATCCAGATCATAACCAGCTATCCGCACTTCGACCCAGCTACGTTTGAGTACGACCTGACTTTGCTGAGGTAAGAACTAGATAGTTGTATAGTCCGCAAATGTTCAAATTATGTTGTCCCGAACCACCACGGTAGGGTAAGCCATTTATATTTGAGACGTGTCTTGCAAGTGCCCTGCTTTCAAATTATTTGTTTGTATGTTGCTAAAGGGCAATTGACCTCAAAGATTGTCAAAAATGTATATTACTTAATTTCAGTTCAGTAAACTGTGTTTGATTTCAAAGTGGAACTGAATTACATTGAGATCCTTTTTCATCCCCTCTCCATGCTGTCTTCTTGAGAGAGTAAACATTACATTTGCGGAGATGAATTTGTCTGTAGAACCCTTTTCTTTTATTCCAAATCGAATGATTTTTTTTTATCCATAAGGAGGAAGCTCTTAGCCTGTATCTCACCTGATGGTAAGTGACGATCAGGCCGAAGGTGGAAGCGAGCTTCACCCGGAATCCTCAACCACGGAGGAACTGGCTATTTTACCTCTAACTGCGGAACACAACATGTTATGTGGACGCATAAAGATAAAATAAGAAAAAAAAAGCTTTGTGTTATTGTTGACATTTCATGTTAAATCAACCAGATTATTTGAATAGAGCCATGTCCCATTACAAAGCAATTTTCAGTAAAAATGGCCATCTTTAAAATCCATAAATACATACTTAACCCTTGCGATTTGCAAATGTATTTCCTGGAACGCCAAAAGCTTGCTTCAAATTATACCTTCTGCTTCAATCCAAACCAAACGTGCAATACAAAGATGACACCCACATGGCACATTGTTATTCACTAACTGTGATTCTAATGCGATGTCAATACCAGCTTAGAGGTCAAGTGCAGTGGTGAGTGACCGCGCCGCGTGACGTAGAAAAACTAAGTTATTTATAGAGAGAGGCTGTATCTTAAATTGGGCCTCTGTTACTTATGTGTCTCTGTTACCTCTGTGACGTACACACACAAGTAAAGCTCACTCGCCTTCGTGAGTTGCAAGAACTACTACCGTACTGCAGTTTTTTTGACGTCACTTGACTTGTCACAGCAGTGTTGGTGTTATTTGACAGAAATGAAGGATCGGGCACCATCAGCATCAGCCAATTCAAATACTCTTGAGCTTTTTGGAAGATTTTTTTTTGTTTGAACGTAAATAGGGCGGTGGACGCAAATGGGCGACATGACCCTACTTTCATGAAATCTAAACATGCTACTATTCGTTTATTTAATTTTAAAACTATTCAGCACCTCAGTACATAACTTGACTGTTTTTTTTTTTGGCATATCTAATCGAGGTCGTAAGGTCTGTTGGGGGTAAAAAAGTTTTATAGCTCTTTGTATCTAAGACGTAGGCTATTAATTTGATTAATTAACTCTACAATTACCTAGTACTTGCACGTACTTGTAAGTCTTGAAACACTTGGTACAGTTACGAATATTACGAAACATTTTTTGATGTCAAGAACGAAAAAGAAATGAATTTTGTAATTTTGACCTCAGCAAAATCCTGCCTACCTGTTGGTAGTCGACAAGATAAGCAAACACATAACAGGAATATTGTTTTCATAGGGATAACTTAAAAATTTGGGATTGATGGTGAAAACGGGGATGAAGTCTTTTGGTCTGCATTATACCCTTCAGCCCTAAACTACTGAAAGATTATGACGAATTATGGTAGGTATCGATAGAAACCCAGAAAAAAACATGGATACTTTTTAAACGTTCTAAACATAGTTGATACCGATTTTGAAACAGGGATACGCGCGGGTTTGTGTACAGTCAGCGTCAAATAATTCGTGACACCCAAAGTAGCCAAAAAGTTCGCAATACATCTTTGTTTCAATTGGAATAAGGTCGTGTTGTCAACTTTTTGGCTACTTTGGGTGTTACGAACTATTTGACGCTGACTGTACCTGTGACAGTCAGAATTCAAGCGGGAAGTGGCCATTGTCCAGTACCAGAGTAAGAAGGATTTGAATATGCTAACGATTCGAACACGAAAGTTTTTCGTGCTAGAGGTATAACCAGCAGTGGCCATACTTTGATTGAAACATTTATTTATTTATTTATTTATTTTCACCAACTTAAACTATCTTTACAGGTCAATAACCTAATGCGATAGCATAAATTATTTTGTAGGCAGGTACACTGTATCTACTTACACTAACTACTTATAACTAACAATAAAAACATAACTATGTTACAGTCAAAACTCTTAGGCTGGGTTGCACCATCTTACTTTAACTTTGACAAACGTCAAAAATCTGTCAAACTCCATACAAAAAACACCGGTTATCGTCATAGTTGCCGTTAAAGTTAGGTGGTGCAACTCAGCCTTAATCAGTCAATAACACTTTTCACTGATGTTTCCATTCAAAAGTGGTTTTGACCAAGGGCATTAGTCAAAACCACTTTTCAACCGACTTCAAAAAAAGGAGGAGGTTCTCAATTCGACCCGTATGTTTTTTTTTTTTCTATGTTTGTTACGCGATAACTCCGTCAATTATGAACCGATTTGAACAAATCTTTTTTCGGCGTATAGGTAATAACTCAAGGGTGGTCCCATTTAAATTTAATAATAAAAAAAACAACCCCCAAGGGTGGAAAATTGGGGATGAACTTTTTTATACGCAATATCTCCGCCGATTATAAACCAATTTGAACGATAATTTTTTTGTTGAATAGGTATTATCAAAAGGGTGGTTTCATGCGAATTTGAAGAAAATATTTCACCCCCAAGGGTGGAAAATTGGGGATGAACTTTTTTATACGCAATATCTCCGCCGATTATGAACCAATTTGAACGATTATTTTCTTGTTGAATAGGTATTATCAAAATTTTTTAATTTTTAGTTGTTTTTGTGTTCACGCATTTGAAGTCGGTTATATTTTTTTTAAAACGTTAATAACTTAATGACTGCACAAAAGTGGTATTGACCGATATGAGCTTTGACTGTATTATTTATCTAATGATTGAAACGAACGATTTTTTTTAAATGTCCCATTCTTCCCACAGGTTCTACGAGCCGGTGACGTTCCAGCCCAACATCCTCCCGGTGTGTGTTCCCGACAACGATGACGACTACGTGGGGAAGACTGCCTACGTCACGGGCTGGGGACGACTGTATGACGGTCAGTGTTGCACTTTTATTAACTAGCTTTCAGCCGTGATAACAGTATTTTGCCCCGGGATAAACTTGACCTACACTGGTTGGTTTTTATTGGCGGTCAAGCTGTAGAATCCTGGCTACACAGGAGTTGCAGCGGTGGGAACGAGAGGTGGGAATAGTCCCGTGGCTTCGCTCATGTTACATTAGAGAATATCTTTTAAAATATAGAATCACGGGTCTAAATGATTGGATTATTTTAAAAAAAATTCGCACCGTAAAAGGGTTTCCAGCGCGTGTTTTGCCCTACACATTCACAGAAACATGTCAACATTTTTTGTAGGTAGGTAATTTTGTTGAATGTTGAGTTGTTTTTGTTGTTGAAAGCTGAAGAATTTATTTGTTTGGTTGAACGCGCTAATCTTAGGAACTACTTGGTCCGATTTTTAAAAAATATTTTTGTGTTGGATCTTGGATAGCTCATAATATCCATCAATGAATAGTAGTAAAGCATCAATGAGAAGTGTTGCGAAAACGGGAAAAAAATTTAAACTATTTTTCTAAGTCGTGGTCTATAGCGCCTACCTCTGTATCTGTTATCTGATAATAATAACTAATCAAAACAGTTACTATTAATTTCTTTCTACCCTCTCCATTCCAGACGGCCCGCTCCCTAGTGTCCTGCAAGAAGTACGAGTGCCAGTCATCAACAACTCCCTCTGTGAAGCCATGTACCAGGACGCAGGGTACAACGAGCATATCCCGAACATATTCATCTGCGCGGGCAGGAGGAAAGGCGGCGCTGACAGTTGTGAAGGTAACCTTATTTTATTTATAGCTGTGTTGCACAAATCCTCCATGAGGTGTGAGGCCGATGGGGCAGCAAGGTTCTGGAGTGGAGGCCACGTACCGGAAAACGCAGCGTGGGACGTCCACCCACAAGGTGGACTGACGACCTGATAGTAGGAAGGCGCTGGATGCAGGCCGCTACCAACCGTGCAAAGTGGAAGTCATTGGGGGAGGCCTATGTTTAGCAGTGGACGTCCTGTGGCTGAAATGATGATGATGATGATGGTGACAACGAGCATATCCCGAACATATTCATCTGCACGGGCAGGAGGAAAGGCGGCGCTGACAGTTGTGAAGGTAACCTACTTATTTTTTTTTTTTTTTTAATATTGCAGTAATTAATAAAATGCAGAGCATAGGACTTGGACGATAAGGTCATAGATAGAGTGGACTTAATGCTAAAAGCATTTCCACCAGTCAACCTTTGGGCCATAAAGGAAGCTGTGCGTGCGGTGCGTAAAAAAAGGCCAAATCCTTCCCAATTTTCCTCTGGTAAATAGAGTCGTGCTCCTGCAGTAGTTATAAATTACTTGATTTCCCTAACACTATAATTCGGGCCTTTTTAGGCGAGACTTGGTACTTACGAGTAAATACTGGTCTTTGCCGCGTCTTATAGCGGTCAGCTGTGTTTGCAACTACTCTCTAAGAATTGACTCCCTAAGTGTTGTAAAAACGTCTAATCATCTGCAATTACTGTTTTAAACTGTGCTCAAGTGTGTTCTCCATCGAATAAACTACCAGTGTGAATAAAAATAGTGAAAACAACGCAAATCACAATCGCGCTGAATCATACATCAACCAACAGTCAGCGCAGTCACCATTAAGCCCAGCGCGAAGCCCACAGGTGAATAACACGGTTACGCACAGCGCATAAGCACCATAGTCGCGCGCACCCACCCGCTACTAGTCACCACTACGTCACCGCGCATGCGCCGTGCATTGGGTCAAAGATTAAACAGCGCAGAAGCGCCTCTGCAATCGAGATTTTTTTGCTTAAAACGACATTTTGAGTCGTCACCTCGTCGCAATAAGCTACTGCTTTTAATAATATTAGCACACTGCCTTGAATAGTGGGCTTAAAATAAGAATATCACACGATAATAGCCTATCCCCTTCCCCTGACCATTTTTAAAGGCAATATCACATCTAGCAAAACTATTGCCATGCCACTCACTTCAGACTTATCGAATATGACATGGGGTTGTTGTAATAATATGAGCGACCTGGACGACAGCAGGGGTTATGTTTGCTGCATGCAATGTAAAAAATACTACCACAACGAATGCTTACTTACCTCGGGAGTCAAAGAAATTGCACTGGGGGCTGACTGGGCTTGTCCATTATGCTCTTTGGAAAAACAAAGGCGATCAAAGCATGACAACGCACCGATCAAAGCTTCAACGAGCAGTAGCAGCAACAAAGCCTCCCACCCTAACCAGCCTAAGTCTACCAGAAGAGTCAAAAGGCCGGCTATTTCGTCATCTCCCGAGATGTGTGTAGAGGAAGTGGAGGCGCCAGAGTATATAAATAAGGACGATCTGAGGAGTGTAGTGACCGACGTCGTCAGGGCGGAACTAAAAGATATGTTTACCCAGTTCCAAAACTCCTTCTCTAATATGATTGATACCCGGCTAAAAGCTGTTACCGACGAGCTTAAAGATCTAAAAACGTCCATGAACTTTATAAGTGAACAATATGAGGATTTTGCTAAGGAGATGAATAGCTGCTCGTCTAGTGTGAAGAAACTAAAAGAAGATAGCTCTAGTATGCAAGAAATGATCAAAGACCAGAACAATAAAATTAACCAACTTGAACAACGCGCTCATATGACCAATCTCGAGCTACAATGCATTCCCGAAAATAAGAATGAAAACCTCATTAACCTCGTAACCAGAATAGGAGAAGTAATTGGATGTATTATTGAGCAAGATAAGATTTTGTACTGCACAAGAACAGCTAAAGCCAACCCTTCCAGTACACGACCCAGAAATGTTATAGTTCAGTTTAGCTCTCCTCGAGTGCGTGATTCATTTTTGGCTGCATCAATCTCTTTCAATAAAAAACACAAGCTGGATAAATTAAACACCTCTCTACTCGGTATAGGTGGCGAGAAGAAACCTATTTTCATCACAGAGCATTTATCACCTGCAAACAAGGCGTTACACGCAGCCGCAAGACTCAAAGCTCGGGAGTTGGACTTCAAATATGTCTGGGTAAAGGAAGGCAGAATCTTCATGCGAAGAGACGACGGCTCAGACTACAAACTAATCAAGAGTATGGACTGTTTAAATAAGTTGAAATAGGATTCTTATATTACTTTTACTCGTTATTATAAAACTTATTTTTTTTTTTGCATGTAACTATGTTTTTTTTTACTATAAAATTCAATTGCTTAAATTTATTATATCAAAATGTAAGAGGCCTTAAAACGAAAACTCAGGATCTTTATAATAATTTAATAGGTTGTTACTATGATGTAGTGATTTTTACAGAAACATGGTTAAATAATAATATCTTAAGTAGTGAAATCTTTGGGAACAATTATATTGTGTATAGAAGAGACAGAGCCTCATCCAAATATGGCATAAAAAAAGACGGTGGCGGGGTGCTAATTGCAGTTTCTCAGAATATAACATCAAAACGCATGTCATGCTGGGAGAGTGATTTCGAGGATTTATGGATCGTCATTAATACCGTTACGAATGGGTCTGTGTCTCAATTGGCACTATGCGCCGTCTATCTGCCGCCACCTGTTAACAGTACTTCGCTTAAGGCTCTTCTGGCCAGCTTCTCTAGAGTGATTGAGCAACATAACATGTACACTTGCATAGTCGGAGATCTTAATCTAGGATGTATTGAATGGAGCCCCACAGGCGTTCCTCGCTGTACTTCTGGTTTGGGTCAGTTACTGATAGATTTTTGTAACGTAAACGATTTTAAACAATATAACCACGTTTTTAACTACAAAAATAGAATACTGGACATTGTCTTAACTAACTTATCAGAATCTAATATATGCGAAAAAGTGGACGCCCCATGCAAAATAGACCCACATCACCCACCATTAGATATAAGGCTATCATCAAGTGCTGTCATCAATGCCAAATGCAACCAGAGTATTATTAAACGTAACTTTTTTAAGGGGGATTACGAGGCCATAATACAACTTTTAGACAGAACTAACTGGACTGAGCTCTTCTCGTGCTGTGAAAGCGCTAGCTCAATGGTAGAAGTCTTCACCAATATACTTAACGAACTTATAGATAAACATGTGCCCTCATTTAAGCCCAAAAAAACTAAAAATTACCCGGTTTGGTTTAGTCGTAGTACCTACAATAAGAAGTTTTAGAGAGAGGGATAGAGTTTGGAACCGATATAAGAAATACAAAAATCCAATCGACAAAATAACACTTAATATATTAAATAAACGCTGCAAATCAATTGCTAAAGACTGCTTTAACGCGTATGTCGCTAGGATGGAGGAGAGAATAAACACAAATTCAAAGTATTTTTGGTCGTACATCAAATCAAAGCGTAACGCCGCCAGCATTTATCCTGCAGAGATGACAGATGGTTGTAGAGTGGCGAATGATACTCCTGAAATTTGTGAAATGTTTTCTAATTACTTTGCCTCGGTTTATAGTGAAACCCCAGATGTAGAGCTCTCTGATTACAATATTTCTCAATTCCTCCATGCACAAAGCGAAAGCTTATCCTCAATCACTGTAACCCGGGAGGAGATTGAAGAAAAACTTAAATCACTGGACCCGACTAAGGGAGCAGGTCCCGATGGCTTTCCACCGCTTTTTATAAGAAACTGCGCTTCAAGTTTGTCTTTCCCGCTCTACCTAATTTACAACAAAGCTCTCACGGATGGTGAATTTCCCTCGTTGTGGAAGGAATCCAAAGTTGTTCCGATATTCAAAAGCGATGACGTTACCTCAGTTAAAAACTATCGGCCTATCTCTATCTTATCAACTTTCTCAAAAATTCTGGAATCATTAGTTTATCCATACATCGAACGCCACTTTAGCCATTTTATTATTGATTACCAACATGGCTTTGTCAAAGGTAGGTCTACAAATACTAACCTAGTACTCTACCTCGATGAAATTATTTCCGAGGTAGATGCACATAAACAAATTGACGCCATTTACACTGATTTTAGTAAGGCTTTCGATTCCGTCCCCCACAATATTCTCTTTGAAAAGCTCGCGTTATATGGTTTTTCAGGTAATGTTTTGCAATTTCTGGCTTCGTACCTTAGGAACCGTACTTTTCATGTTGTTGTTAACGGCTTCAAATCGGGCAATAAAGATGTAACTTCAGGAGTTCCTCAGGGTTCCCATTTGGGCCCTATTCTCTTTAATATATTCATCAACGACGTTTCTATGTGTTTTCAGAACTCTACACCATTTTTATACGCAGACGATCTAAAATTTATAAAAGTTGTAACCTGTACGGATGATGTATCCATGATGCAACGTGACCTTAATGCCCTGGCTTATTGGTGCAACTCAAACGGCATGCTATTAAATTCTAAAAAATGTGTACACATAAAATTCACTAGAAATACAAAGATTATTCCATCTAAATACCACATTCAAGGCACAACTCTCAGCGAAGTGAAATCGCTAAAAGATCTGGGAGTAACGTTCGATTCAAAATTAACCTTTGTTGAGCACATCGACGGCATAGTTAGTACGGCCAATAAAATGCTAGGGTTCATCATGCGTAACGGAAAGGTATTCCATAAGCCCTATACACGCATTAATCTCTACAATTGCCTTGTACGTAGCACTTTGGAATACTGCAGCGTTGTGTGGCGACCTCATTATGCGGTTCACTCCTTACGAATAGAACGGGTACAGAAGAGATTTCTTTGGCATCTGTCAAGCTCCTTTGGTCTCACAAAAAAACTTAAATCTTATGGAGAAAGGCTCATGCACTTCAAAATGCAAACACTAAATCAGCGAAGGGACTTGCTTGACCTGGTTTTTCTCCATAACATCATGAGAAGTAGGGTTGACAGCAGCCAACTCCTGAGTAAATTTAATCTTCGCGTACCACGCACGATCCCCCGCAAGCCGATCTCACCCTTTAGTGCCCCCCATCGCAAAACCGTCCTGGGTAGGAGCTCCACAATTCCTCGTCTATGCAAGTTATTGAGTGAGCACAGTGTGGCGGTGGATTTATTCTTTGATAGCCGTCAACAGTTTAGAAAGGCAGTCATGGAGACTTTTGAACATGTTTGAATGAGTTGTAAATTGTAATGATTAACAGACTTTTTATTGTTTTCTTTTCTTTCCTTTAAATAATTAGCAAACATTAAATATTATGTAAGCGGTGTTTACCTTAATATAGCTATACATTTACATTATTGAATTGTCAAAGTGTCTGTGCAAATATTGATGTAATAGTTGATGGTGAACCTAAATAAATAAATAAATAGGCACTTACAGGGCATGTATGTAAGGAGGAGAGTTGTAACAGAGGTGGATTGTTACAAAGTCAATTTCTCTGAACCTAAACCTGTTTATCGGGCTAGCAACTTTGCGAATTCGTCGATCTTTCGACACACCACAGTTTACGTGAAATTGTCAGCTCGTTAACTACCATAGGCGCAGATAATCGGCTTTGTGACAACTCACCTCTGTTACAACTCTCCTCGGTCTCCCCTGCCATACTAGACTGCATCTCACTTAGAGTAGGCGCACACCGTTGATTTTAAGTTGGCCGATAGTTGTGCCCGATTTTAATTTGTATGAAGAATCGGCCATATCGAATCGGCGTAGTGTGCGCACTCCCATACATGCCCATACTGATCAACTGCCCGACTAAACTATCGGCCGACGAAAAATCAACGGTGTGAGCCTACTCTTACATAACATCAGGGGCGATTGCGCTCAAATACCTGCCTTGTTCTGCATAAAAAAGATGCTATAAATACCCAATTCCTTCCTCCAGGTGACAGCGGAGGTCCAATGGTGGTGCAGCGAGACCGGGACAACCGGTTCGTGCTCGGCGGGGTCATCTCGTGGGGCATCGGGTGCGCGGAGCCCAACCAGCCGGGAGTTTATACCCGGATCTCCGAGTTCCGGGACTGGATCAACCAGATCTTACAGTTTTAGGGCCCTTTCCCACGGGAATCCGGTTTTGTGAGATCCTTACTGGACCCCGCATATCTGGACTTGTGGGATGGAGCCTCAGGGTCATTTGAAGTTCCCTCTATCTCACTGGGTACTCTGAACGATCGAGTGGGCTCTACAAAAAAAAACTCATTCTTGATCCCCTTGATCCTTACATGTCCAGAGCACCCAGTAGATTAAAGACGACCCTGGTCGTTTTGACAGATGATACTAGTGTGAGTTGACAGGGATGACTACAGTTTGGGAATTGACTATACAATTGCTACTCGTTGGCCCCAAAGTTGGTCCTAACGTCACTCGTCCAATGTCTAGATAATAACTTGTCCAAACGTTAGTGCCAATAGGCTATTTTCTAGATCCTCACATCTGACGAGTGGTTTCGGCAGTTAGCACCAACATTGGGTCTGAAGTTTCCAGTCAGCCTTAAGGTTTTTGAGTGGTTTGACATTAATAAATAGCAAACCACCGCAATTTTGAAATGACATTAAAAGTTTGAGAACGTTCTTGGCTTGAATTCACTTGAATCGAAGATCGGGCTATATTTTTGTACCTTTAGCTTTAGCAGCTCAATAGGTACTGCGAAGGGTTAAAAAGATAACAAACCCTTTTTTACTGAGTTTTCTAAAACTAGTTTTAACTGTTAGACATTTTTCTTTAGATTTTTTCTTGATACTTTACGTACACACGCCCACACTGTTAACTATACATTTCCGTTTTTGCTCTCGCTCTAATCAAATGGCGATTCTTTGCGATAGAACGAGATGACATGACTTTCAATGGGCAGTTAACACTGGTGGCGATAGTACATTTCATGAATATGTCAAAAAGCTTCTTACATCGGAAAACAAAACCAATTCACAAGCTTAAATTATGGTAGAGGCTTGTGGTAGAGACAGATTAACTTACTTAATTTAAGAGTCGTGCAGTGATACTTGTAGGTAATAGAATAGTAAAATATTAGATTAAAAACAGTGTTTTGTATATTTTTGCCAATTTGAAAATAAATAAAAATTGGTACAAATAAAAAGAAGACTGGAATGTGGTGCTAATTCGGTCCAAAAATAAAATTAATTATTTTTGTTAAAAATGTGAAAACTACGTGAATAAGTAGAATTTATTTTAACAACGAATTTAGAAGACTATTTTCTATTTGTGTATTAGTTAGATAATTATTTATTTTTGTTGTCAATTTAAGTTTAATTGTTATGAATCTTCCGAATTTATAATTAAGTACTTAATTAACTAATAATTTGTAAAAATGCATTATTTTGTTGCTTTTTATTTTAATAAGGATAACAATTTCAATCCACAAATAGCTCAAATAGTTTTTTTAATTTCACAAAATAATTTTACATTCCATTTTTATCAATAACTTTACGTAACAGATCTAAACTAAGTATAAAATAAGATTAAATGTAAATATTTTATATGAATTTGACTTGAAAAGATGCATTTATTAAATATATTTATAGTTAGCCATATAAAAAGTATGAATGGTTCAACGTATGTTAGAAACATACTGAAGGACAAAATGGTCTAATAATAAACACACAAAATAATATCGAAGTTTTCTTTAAAAGCTCCTCCTTTAACATTATCATGACGCTATCATTCATTACCCACCCACAAGGTGGACCGACGACCTCATAAAGGTAAAGGTAGCAGGAAGGCGCTAGATTCAGAACGCTACCAACCGGTCAACATGGAAAGCATTGGGGGAGACCTAAGTTTAGCAGTGGACGTCCTATGGCTGATAGTTTCAATGAAAATCTACCAGTCTTATTGACATCGCGTCGGGTAGAATCGAGATCTCAATCTAAATATTCATGTAACTAGCTTTTGCCCGCGGCTAGGGTTGCCAGGTCCACAATCACAAAAGCCGGACTTTGTGCTTCATTTGGCCGGACATTTTACCCTAAAAGCCGGACATGTGACGGGGGGGGGGTGCAATTAGTGTCTGTTCATGAGTGAGTACTATCATCATCGGTTACTATCCAACATCCTGATGCGTGCGCTTTTTATATGATTCTTTGGCACGACTTTCGCCTGGCGCGGCAACCAAATAAAAAGCCTAACAAAAGCCGGACAGGCCGGACAAGGCAATATTTGGCCGGACAAGTCCCTAAAAAGCCAAACATGTCCGGCTAAAGCCGGACGCCTGGCAACCCTACCCGCGGCTTCACCCGCGTGAAATTTAGTGTCACAGATCGGCATAAATTAAAGCCTATAAGTTAATCTGAGTTACAAACAATAATACTGTAAAGTTTCAACAAAATCTGTTCAGTAGTTTTTGCGTGAAAGAGTAACAAACATCCAGACATCCAAACTTTCGCATTTATAATGGAAGTAAACTCAGTTACATAGGTTTAGGTAGGTACCTACTTAACCTAAGTAGCTAAAAATATCAGTGCAACTACTTACGGTACGATCAAGGAAATTAAAACATATTCTCACTAACTAATGTAATTAACCAAATATGTAAAAGTAATAAGGTACTTATTAAAAATAAAGTCGAGAAACAGATTTACAGAAACAAAGTTGTCCAAAAAATGTGGAACGCTTCACGATTTTGCGTGTCATCCTTGCGCAGGGGCCATGCTAATCTTCTCTGTATCGTTCCAATTTTAGTATATGTACTGCCGAAGCAAGTACACTTGGTAAGGCCGAAAATTTTTATATATACCAAGTGGGATAAAAAATCAAGATACCGCGATTCAGGTTTTCATACTTCCAAACCTATTTGTATGGAGCTGTCAAAACAGCGCCATCTATTGGCGGTTTTTAGAAATAACACAACTGTCTCTCTCACACGTGTTGAAAAACTATCGTGGAGGAGCGACACAGCAACAGAGCCCTTTTAAAAATGGCTACCTGTCAACGCCCACAGATTATACAGACAAGACTGACACAAATTCATAAACACATCCCATTCGCGATGATTTTATTTGTTTATTTTCTATTACTATACCTTGATTTTTTAGAATCCAGCAGAGATGTAAACAAACACTTTCATACACAATGAAGAATGTTCACTAATTTTGTTTTTTAGCTTTCTGTATTCTCTGTTAAAAATAAAAAATACACGTGAAAGAATTATTTCGATACGTCAATTAGTTTCCAAGATATTGAATTTTAAAAGTGCGGGCGGCGGCCGGCCCGCCATTTTATGCGCGTGACGTCATATTACAACGACTGGCTCATATTGTATGGGTGGAATCTTGCAAACTGAATTAAGACCCACTTCCAGGCAACCGATTAAGCTGAAATTTCGCAAACACATGTGATTTGGATGACCATGCAATATTATGATGACATGGAGCTGATCTGATGATGGAGCTGGAAGGTGGCCATAGGAACTCTATAATAAAACGACTTAAATGCATCGAGTTTGGGCTCGTTCGTTTTGTATTGATGAGTATTTTAATTCTATATAGTAATCGGGGTCTAATGATGGAGCTGGAAGGTAATTCGCAATAAAACGACACAATCGCATCAAGTTTGGGTTTGGTTCAATTTTAATTTCTGTGATGGGTCTGGGTGTTAATATGTATAATAAGTTTGTATTTACAAAAAAAAAATATTTAAGTATGTTTATATCCGTTTTCTAGTGAGCGGACTACAGATATGGATTAGAGTAGATACAGCAAGTTGCTCGTCAAAGCGTGCCATTCCGATATGTCCAAATGGACATACATGGTCGAGTGATGTTCATGTGTACCGATTACAACAATCGGTTACGATGATTTTACGAGGACAGTAGTAGGAACACGGTAGAAGGAAGAAATTATTTACGGATTGAGAATTGTAATTAACAGCACAAGTAACAAATAATTAATTAGAATAAAGTAGCAGTAGAAGAAGTATAAAGTAGGATTGTTTTTAATACATATCCTGCGATGTACTATTAAGAGTAATGTATGTGGTGCACTCATACCGATCCCAAGGAACCGTACTTACTCATAACATTATGACACACACAGATCCGTGTATTCGTACACCAGACAAGTTTTTGTATTGAATCGCTGGTAGGGTGAAAAAAATAATGAGATTTGTCGATTTGTAAGAATTAATTTATTTAAAAAGAAACATAAAGATGTTTTTGGTTTTGTATCGGGCCCCCGGGAAACCCCTAGTGCCAGACCTTTTAAAATAGACAGAGTAGAGGCATCTGCCTAAGGAAGTTCTATAATTTTGCCATTACCTTTTTCATAAATGACGGCGGAAGAACAATTTTATTCATACCTTTTGATTTGTTTTGATTATTTTATAGGGCTTGTCTAAAGCACAATACTATTCATTGCACTTATAATATAATTATGAAGAAAAATCTTTTGTTTCATTTTACTTCCAACGTTTTTTACCACATTGAATTTTGTCGTTTAGAAAAATCTTCAAAACTAGGTACCTGACTTAGCTTTATGAAACAAAACGTATTGGCAAAACTACGCATTTTTACATTTATTAAAAATAAAAAGTTTGAGTGAATAGTCTTTATTTTATGAAACTAGGCCAGGTACTTACTAGGATAGTTAAAAGTATGGAATTAAGTATGAATTACTAGTAGTGCTATTTAACATAATGGAATAACGATAATTACTTTCATAAACATTAGGCACAACAAAAATAAATAATGTAGAATAACGTCTACCACTACAAAATTATTTTAATCCACAGTCGGACTAGCTATAAATTTAATAAAATATCAGTTTTATCGGAATTAATTAATTTTCGAATCGAGTCATACGATATCATTCGATGACTTTGCGGATGCAGTACGATGATACGATTACTTTTACGTTGCGGCAATCACTAAAATTCGCTAAAATGACACTAATGACGTTTAAAAAGTGGCACGCTCGGCTTCATACAATTTTTGACACATGCTTCATCTATCCTTATCTGTGGAGCGGACGCTGTGAATGTACGTCACACGGGGTCACGTGACCGTCGGCGGGACTTAATATTTAAGCGAACTTTGAATGCCTATAAAATCATAACTACTGGGTATTTTTGAATGAAATAAAAACTAATGTATTTGTAAATGTAAAAGCTTAACTGTAACATAGGTTTCAAGTGATTTTGCATACCTAGTAACATTCTCAATTACACCATAATCACTTACGTGTTCATAATATCATACACATTATTTAACAAGGCACAAGCCCATGAAACCAACTTTATTTTCACGTTTATACAAGTTTGAAATCAATCTTTGAAACAAATTATTTTAGCAAAATACGTGGACTACAGTGTTGCCAGTCGGGTCTTGTCAGAAATTACCAGACATATAAAAAAATGTAACCTTTTTGAAAAAAAAGTAACCTTCATACGGGGGGGGGGGGGGGGGGGGGGTGCGGAGCAATTGTGTAAGGTTGTTCATGGATGGAAAATGAATACAATTGATCATCAATCGTTTACCGGAAAAGTGACCGGTCGTATAAAAACGTTTCATGGATTTGCGTTTCACTATCGAAAAATCCCACCACCTTTATTTGGCTCTAAATCTGAAAGCGTTTGTTTTAGAGAGGTAGACCATAATATAAGCTTTTGTGCTTTGTTTTACGTCTTCTATGCGATTCTTGCAAGAAAACAAGGAATAATTGAACAAAAAAAAAACTCGTCGAAATTATTCTAAGTGTTGATAGCGCACTTTTAATTGGCTCTAGAAAGTTAACGGTTGGTCCTATAAAAAAAAAGTTATCTGAAGATTAGTCTTAATTTTATCTATTCTAAGCATTCCCGGCAAAAAAAGCCAAAATTAAAAAAAAAAGTCTCGTGCCCCAACATTCGCTAAAACTCATTTTTTTAACAAATAATAAATCAAATTCATGTTTAAATGCAGTTTATGACATAATTTTTAAATTGTCATTGTAAAAGTTAATTCTACAATTTCTGAAAAATCACCTAAAAGTAACCTTTTCATTAGTGTAACCTAAAAGTAACCAATGCAGTTCAAAAGTAACCTAAAAGGTTACAAAAGTAACCTTCTGGCACCACTGGTGGACGATGAAAATTTGTGAGACTTGTCAAATTGACTTGACGTTTAAAATCATGTGTTATCTCCATATTGTCTATGACTTGTCTCTGACACATCAGTGCTGTAACATGTGAGTCATAGACAATAATCTGTAAATTTAATCGATATTATTTTAAGTATTCACTTATTCCGATTACTGATTAATTTTAAATAAAAAATATACGATACTTTGTTTAGTTTTCCAGCAATAACTTCGACAATATTGGAGATAACGTAAAATTATTTTTCTACTTTTAGTGTATACTTTTTCGGAGTCAGTTTAATTTTTAGTCGGTTTTATTTAAACGAAATTATTTTACTTTTTCATGCAATTATGCTTACGTATTGTTCCATTTCTTATTTTCCTAACATATAAGTAAATAAAATAAAAGAAAATAAAAATCTTCTTTCAATGAAGGTTTTCGCGATTGAAAAATCCGCCACATCTGGCGGATATTGCCATCGCAATACGTAGACGCGAGGTCCAAATTCTGCGTGATTGGTGGATTTTGACATATCTGTCAATGTCATGTCAAAAAATACCAATCATGCAGCATTTGGACCTCGCGTCTACGTATTGCCATCTGGCGGATTTTTCAATCGCGAAAACCCTCATTGATAGCATCTTAAATTACCTCCCTAGCGGAATAGAGCAACAAAGAACTAAGCGAGCGAGATGTCACTAGTAGCAACACTGTCAAACAGAACTTTTTGCAACTATTTGAAGTTTAATAACTTCACGGATATCATTGATTGTTTTACTGTCCAGGTTGTTTTTTTATTACATCTGTGCATACAGTTTGTTTCCTGTTCTCGAAAATTTCATAATCAGTTCACATTCAATGTTGCGACTTTGTTGCATATTTTTAGTATTTTGACGATCACCCGGCGATGATACGCAAGTACTACAATAATTTCACTTTGCGATTAACGAGAGGTTTTGTCGCATCACTAGTTCACAGACTAAAAATATTTTTATGTCAGTTGGCCATTTTTGATGACATTTCTGCTGATTTCTAAAAAATTAGACTGTAAGTAAGGTGTAGCGGTTCTCTATTACAAAGTGATTAATTGCTCACAGTGCATTAAACTTTTAATTTGCTCCCGATGGCTAGTACAAGACTACAGTACTCATTTTCACCGTCCAGCGACCGATCAATACTTCTAACAATAAATTGCACTCAACTCAACACGGCCTAGTAGCTTTTCAATACTCAATAGTTTATTGCTTTCTCATCGTACTCCTCCCAACTTCCCTCTACTAAATAAATTAAAATGTAGGAGGATCCGGTCGGGTTGTGTAGAACATGAAGAAATTGTTTGAAATAGATTTTCATGCTACCCTCTTCCTATCAGTTCGTATCTAACAAAATATCACCGTGAGATGTGCTCCGAACTCCGAAACTTGACATTTTGATTGAAGTACCTACCAATTATTTTTTACCAACTTTTGCCCGCGTGAAATTAATTTGTCACAGATCGTCATAAATTAATAGCTTAGATGTTATTCTGGGTCATAAACAATAATACTGTAGTTTCATCGAACTCCGTTCAGTAGTTTTTGAATGAAAGAGTAACAAACATCCAGACATCCAAGCTTTCGCACTAATATTAGTAGGATGAAAATAAAGGGCTGCTGAAGAAAACTTAAAGCACAAATAGCTCATTCGTGCTTCAAGTTTTCACTGAAGTTTTAACAGTGTGCAAGTCAATAATGTGCATTTTACAGATTGGTCAGGAAAAAAGCATGCGGTATTTCTTCATCAAATGGCATCAAAATGTCCATCAAAAATGACTTACACACTGTTACAACTTCAATGACGATAGGTAACGTAAATAAAAATCATAATTATTATTGTAACTTTATTAAGCTATCGAGCTGGCGTTGGAAGCGATACGGGGCCACAGATCCGCGCACTCCTTCGCTACGGGACCGGTGATAGCTGATCCCTTCATCTCTCCCTTGTTGTTTACTATCACGCCCGCGTTGTCTTCGAAGTATATAAAGACACCATCCCGCCTTCTGAAAGGTTTCCGCTGCCGTATCACCACTGCTGGCATTACCTGGAAAGAGACGTTGGAGAATTAGTTATGGTTACAGTTGTGGAAATCAGTAGGGGTCATTGTCCAGCAGTGGACAGCATTTTGTTGAGACGACTGCTACTGTATAGGAATACACTTATTAATATGAAGAATTAGTTACGTTTACAGATGTGGATATTGGTAGGGGTGGCTTTTGTCCAATATTTGATTAGACCAGCTATATGTACAGGAAAATGCTTTAAAAAAATGCTGTTAATAATTTAGGACTTGCTATACTGTGTGGGCTGAAACCTGGTATCAGACGTCACAAATGGTTCTTATAATATTGAGTGGCATTGGTTACTCTCTAATTATACTGTCTCATAATGATGTACATAATTTACATGACACTGTAATAATTTTTCTTTGTTGTGGTTTAGATAATCTTAATTTTGAAACTTTATTACATTGTATTAAGTTGATTACTTACTTCCAAGGACCTTTGAAGTATGTAATCTACTTTATCATTAAAAAAATCAAGTTCATCCAAGCTGGAAATGTACTAAAAAAACTGGAAACCGACTGGTTTACTGACTAATAAGGTCCGTTTTTAATTATTTCTTGTATTTTAAATACTTTTTCAAAAACTAGACACTAGTGTAAGTTCTTAGAAGTAGAAGATGAGCAATTCCACACAATCACTCATAACAATATCTACATGATTCATTTTATTAAACTTCTAGCTTACAAACAAGCCATTTCAGCTGCTTATGCTGTTGCCCGAGTTCTGACGGTTGCAGCACACACAGTAAAAGTAGTTACTGTCATTTAGGCTCTGCTCAGTCAGCCAAGGTGTATCATCAGTCCGTTTCACGGTACAGATGTAAAATATAGCGAAACCTTTGGTGTATCATCATTGCAGGCCTTATGACAGAAATCTTGCACTAAAAACAATATAAAAGGCAACTCTTTTAACAGAATACTAGTACATATTACTGTGGTTATAAAATAATGAAGTGTGGTTATAAAATAAAGAATGAATAAATAATGAATTCATTATTTTTTTATTTGTATTTACAAAAACTCCTTTTTAGAAATCTGTTGAAAATGCATTTAATGTTAGACCCCGTGATCCATTCATAGTAATTTCATTATAGACTGTGTGATAGGTAATTTTATTTTTTTGAGAAGCAGTTCTAAATACCATTTACTATCATCATAAGGCTGGGATTAGGCCTTTCAATCATTATCTGGCAATTGTTTTCATCATTATTACACATTTACTAGTTCTGTTCATCAATGTGGTATTTTTTAACTTCAGAAACAAAACATGAGTGAAGTTACCTTTTTTCTGAGTTCAGGTTTGCCCTTCTTTACTGTGGCGACGATCATGTCTCCGGAACCGGCGGCCGGCAGTCTGTTCAGGCGACCCTTGATGCCCTGCACAGCAATGACGTACAGGTTCTTAGCCCCTGAAATGGTGGGAAAAAAATTAAAACTTGACTATAAACACTTGTGTTATATTCACAGTTTACTTGTTTTTGAGGGCTTTCTTTGGAATTATTGAGCGTTACGATGTATAACAGTGTTTTTGTACATTTACAGTTAAGATGTGAACTTCATCAGTTGCAACAATGTGACTGATGGTTTTGTTTATAGCACTTTCTGGACACTGAATAACTTCAGACACAGCCAAGGAAGAAATCATCATGATTCAAAACACTTAAAGTGTTGTATTTTAAAGCATCATCACCAGTTACTCAGTCAAGTGTGCATCATAGGTTATGTTTTACAAACAAACTCGTTTCGTACCTGTGTTGTCTGCGCAGTTGATGACGGCACCCACTGGGAGACCCAGCGAGATGCGGAACTTCGCTCCCGCGGAACCACCACGTCCTTAAAACAGAAAAACCACACTTCATCCATTGAACTCAAACACCATAACACTAGTCAAAGGTTAGGGATGAAACTTCCGAAATATACATATTAACGTGACAAATAGGGTGCCAGTTAGTTGCTCACATGATTCTAAATAAATTTATACACTGCAAAATAAGATTAAAATGGATATTTTATATTTTCACACACCTCTCTTAGACATTTTGTTGTGTCAATTTTTGAAAGGAAATTGAAAGAGCGTGAATTTAGCTGCGTATTCCGAGTTTGACTTTTCGTTCAGAAATTTGACGGTAACATACATACCTGAAGTTAGCCATGATTCAAAAAATATTTTTTCTTTGAATTTTACTCCATATCATCAGCCAATTTTAACGCAATACTCGCACAATAATCGTAAAATGAATTGTTAATATTGTAAATTACATTTATTTAATGTGAAATTATTATTTCAAGTAAGACTAATAAAAGTTTACAACAATTGATTTTTGAACGAAAGCATTGCTTACTCCATTCTACGCATTAAATGCTTCGACAGGTTAAAGATTTTATTAATAAATATCCTAAAAAATATCCTAAATGTAATTTTCAATAAATTAAAAGTAATAATCTGACGTTTGTATTGGTAAATCATTTACTTTAAACATATTTTTATGTGTGTTTTAAATGAAATATTTTTTAAAAGTCGTATCACACTGATAAAACCGTACATTGGAACGTCATTTATAAATTTTGTTTGTCATTTTCGTAGCCGCTTGTCATCGTCCAGCAAATTTTACTTTGTCTCAAAAACGAAAAGATTGTTTAGTGAATTTAGTAATAAAATATCAAAAACATGGCGTTTATGGGTGATACGATGAATCCGGCGCCTCTTTGGCATAATGGTCCATCTCCGGGAGCGTTTTACAATTTCCCTGGAAACTCCTCCACATTCGGTCCTGGGAGCCACTCAGCTTCAGATTTCAGAGCACAGTAAGTAGCTATAACCTGTATTATGTCCTAAAATGCATGATCAGGTTTCTAGGTCACTGATTTTATAGTAATCATAAGTTTTATAACCTTGAAAACTTTTTTGTAACAGTTCAGCTGCCCCTATTACAACCACCACCACAGTCATCGGAGTGAAGTTTGACAAAGGTGTGGTGATCGCGGCCGACACCCTGGGTTCATACGGCAGCTTGGCCAGGTTCCGTGACTGTCCCCGTGTGATGAAAGTCAATGATCTCATACTTCTTGGTTCTGGTGGGGATTATGCTGATTTCCAGTACTTGAAGGACATTATTGACCAGAAAATGTGAGTTTTAGATTGTAAATGATTGTAGTAATTAGTCTCTTCTAGTAATTAAATCTAACTAATAAGGTTCTGTAAGAGTAATAGTAATACAACACAAACTCATTTTAAAGTTTTTCCTTATGTAAGTGTGAACTTATTTTTTCTCCAAATCTTTATTTACTCATATCAAAGAAATTGAGTTGTTCCCAGAGGGCTATAAGTCTCAGTGGCGGCGTAGCATGGCTTGGCACCCGGGGCAATTTTTAAGCAGATTTTTTTCAAAGTCATTTTTTATTATTTGTGGGCATTTTCTGGGTATTTTATGTATTTTTTCAGTATCCCCTGTTATTTAGCATTATTACTGTTTTTTTTATCAGGATATACCGCTTAGTTTAAAAGTTATTACGTTTTCTTTACAATAAGTAATTGGAAGAAAAAAAAATCTATAAAAAATTGAAAAAAAAATCTCAAAAATTTTTTGACCTCTTTTTTGTCGATAAAAATAGGTCTAGTTTTATCTATTTTCATATGTACACTTTAACGTGACTCACACTGCATAGCCGGGGGCTATGGCACCCCAGAATGGTCTGGTCTGGTGCCCCCCAGGATTTTTGGGTTACCGATTCAATGACAGTCCTTATTATGCAGATGCGCCTGTGAGTACTAATCTGCACTACTGTTTTCACCCCCTGATGCTTGGCACCTGGGGCGGACCGCCCCCACCGCCCCCCCCCCTTACGCCGCTTCTGATAAGTCTTTAATTTAGAACCTAAATTAAGATCTAAATTTTTGATGGTAAAGATAACCCATCAATCGCCAAGGGTGCATGTGACCGCGTACCAATTGATTTCTATTGTATCTCGATTTATGGGGACTTCCCGGTGGGAAAAGATGTCCAATAGATGTAATAGAATTGTGGACGTTTGAGACCAACCCTTCCCTATATAATCTTTTGATATCTAAATTGACTAAAACTTTTGTTCAACTGTTTACAGTATCGATGAGAAGTGCATCGGCGACGGACTGCAACTGAAGCCGCGCTCGCTTCACTGCTGGCTCACACGGGTGCTGTACAACAAACGTAGCAAGATGGACCCTCTCTGGAGCAACTATGTCGTCGCTGGGATTCAGGTTGTTATTTTGTAATAACTAACAAATCAAATAAAATCATTTATTTAGTACTTAGGCTCTTTTCAGGGCACTTGCACATATCCAAATATACAGGGTGTTTGGCGGAAGGTTAGACAAACTTCGTGGGTGTATAAGTAAGGTCAATTTAAGAATACAAGTTCGCCCATTGCACCCTAAGTGAGCTACTTTTTTTTTAATTGATATTTTTGTTTTTAATAAATTATTTCCCAAATTTGTCCTGAAATCTGCTTAATTTTTTTTTCTCGCGTGTTTTCATCCGCTTTTTTGATTTGATATCAATATTGAATATGTCTTTAGTCTAATAAAATCAATTTCAGATCCAGATAATGATTGGATAGCTAGTTACGAGCTAGGAGTTTGTCTAACCTTCCGCCAAACACCCTGTAGATTGCTTTACCACCACTTCAGGGCAACATAATTTATATTAATTTATGGGCTTGTATTGAGAAGAAGTGGCGAAAGAAACCTGATCACCTATTTATAACATTATAGCATCTTTTGCAGTTGTAAATATAGGTGTTCTGTTATAAGAAAACGTAGTCTGATGTGCTGTTGACTGTCAAAATATGATGCACTGTAACCAAAAGTAGATGAGTATGTATAAAATAATAAAGATGACAGTACGTCAAGTAAACCCTTCTAGTACCAGTGAATCTAGTCAAGTGCTAACAATGTCTAATGTGCTAATACCTCCCATAAAAATCATTTCTGTAGTTATAGGGATGAATTTGCAGCAATAATGCATAGGCTGATGTGCTGTCGTACCTTCCAGATTCTAATTTATTATTATTAACAAGTTTATTAACTATTCAACAGGACGGAGAGCCTTTCCTAGGTGCGGTGGACAAGCTAGGCACAGCGTATGAAGACGCTGCCATCGCAACCGGCTTGGGAGCATACATGGCCACTCCGCTTATACGAGATGCCCTCGACAAAGGGGGACTGGATGAACAGGGTGCTAAGTATGTTGTGAAGTTATTGTGTTCTATCAGCTTGTTGAAGAGACAATTTCTGAGGATGTTTATGATAAGCTGAATTCTCCATTTGCCTCTGGTAAATAAGAGAGGGCATACTGATATTGTATGACAATGATTTCCAGTTAGCATTCAATTATGTTATTTGCAAAAAGAAGAATTATGTCAGTCAATATAATAAATTGTTTATTCTGTCCAAAGTACAGACAACTCCTACGATTATCGCGGGATGTGTTGTGAGTATTCATGTGAAAAGCCTTTATCTAGCAGTGGACGGAATTAAATTAAAACCAGAGGGAGGATACGATAATCACACTTGAGAGTTTTAGTCATAAAATTAAATGTTTATTGCATCTTCTCCTCTTTTTGCGTTTGAAATGAAATTGAAAGATCTGGGACACTAAAGTGTTTTACACTGGTGGGGTGCCTCACCAGTCAACAGCCGTTAATGCGTACCAGAGTAAAACACTGTCGAAAAACAGTGTAGGGGACGGGTGCACGCGTGTCTCGATTAATGCTGAGCGGCCGCCTTTTTGGCACAAAAATACCTATGTATAGTTTTTTTTCCGTGTTCATTTGTATTTTCGTAAATATAAGCATGTGTGTGTGTTTTAAATTACTTTTCATTTCTTCCAGGGCCCTAGTCCAAAAGTGCCTCGAAGTTTTGTACTACCGCGACGCGCGCGCCTTCCAGCGCTACCAACTGGGCGTGGTGACGGCGGCCGGGGTCCAGGTGCAAGACCTGGCCGAGATAACTCCGCGCTGGGAGCTGGCGCACATGATCCATATGAAGTGAATAAATTGAGTTTGTTTATAGAAACGTGTTTTATTTCATTTTTAACCACCTATCCTTTTGGATTCCTTCCTTTTGTTGATAACCCCCTGGTTATTTTGAACCAACAGGGGGAGGAGCAGTCTGAGTCAGGGGAGGAAAGAAGTCTGATGCAGAGGAAAGGAAGTCTAATCCAGGGGAGGGAAATCTGATCTATCGGGGAGGCAGTCCGATCCTGGGAGGAGGAGAGTGTTTCTGGGGGAGGGAAGCCTCTGATCTAGGGGGAGGAGATCTGTGTTTTACTTGATGCGCCTTCTAAAAAGAAGAGCTTCTTACAATAGTAACCTGACATGGGGATTCATACCTAGCTTCTGGCCCAGAAGGGGCAGACGGATGGACTTATCTAGGGGGAGCGGGCACTTTCCTTAACCTTTCCAGTCCTTACCTATGTTCTAAAGGCGTACTTACCTAGGCTCTTAAATTAATGAAAAGCTAAACTGAAGGTGTTTTGTCACAGAAGAGTCATTGAGTCAGTTAGCCTCGCTAAAAACCTATTGATTTGCCTATGCAAACTATAGTTAAGTACGGTATTATTGTACTATTTTACAGTGTATTTTAAGTTGCGGGTAATTAGTATCGGGGGAGAATCGTGATGATTCTTTAGAATTAACATCTGCTTAAATGATTTTACATAATGATCTAGCTTGCTATACACAGAAACAACTTGTATTAAGAAAGGCATTCGATCTTGTTTAGCCTAGATAATAAAACTTAACCTCCACGAATAAATCTATTTTGTAAGTAACTAAGTAGGTACACGATTGTTGCTGATGCCATCTGTTTTATAAAATTATTTATGGATGCAGCTCAGTCAAATACAATAATATGGAAATTATCAGGAGTATCACAAGGGTCACACTTAGGTCCTGTATTGTTTGTTAAAAACACGGTAAACAAACACCATGTTAAAGACTATTTAAAACTTCGTCTTAGCTCTTGTAGCTGATTAGAAAGATGTTTAAAATATTGAGTGGCAAAATGATTACTGTTACGTGTTTATAATAAATAAGCATGTTTTTGGATTCTGAAATTGCCTTGCGACAACGCGGACAGTTTTGTTAGAATTATTGATCCTTTTCACCACAGATTAGAGAGTATGTCTTCTCACCCTCCTCTAAAAAGTAGACACCACGCATGCGCCCACCCTGTATTTCAAGATGGCGTCTTTTGCTAGCTCGCTCTCACGCGAGAGCATCTGGAATGTATGAGAGAGATAGGTACCAAAACTCGGCCAATAGATGGCGTTATTTTGACATATCCATACAAATGGTCCTGAAAGTATGAAAACCTGAATCGCGGTATCTTGATTTTTTTTCCCGCTCAGTATAAATACAAAATTTCATGCCTGCCAAGTGTACTTGCTTCGGCAGTACATATAATAAAATTGGAACGATACAGAGAAGATTAGCATGGCCCCTGCGCAAGGATGACACGCAAAATCGTGAAGCGTTCCACATTTTTTGGACATTGGTTCATTTGGACTTTTACGTGTTTCCACATTTTTTGGCATTCCGAGTTATAAAAAATATCGTTGAATGTTTCTTCCTCGACTACGGTGAAGTCAAAAGGAAGGGTGTACTAAACAACATTGATTTGGTACGAAACATTAGCGTTAAAATCGCATGATGAATATTTGGAATTATAATAATAATAATAAATACTCTTTATTGCACACCAAAGAACAGAACAGAAAGAAAAGGAACACACAAGGTACAACTAGGCGGTCTTATCGCCATGAAGCAATCTCTTCCAGACAACCTAGGGTGAGGACAGTTACTTAAAACAAATATGAATTATCTTTGCTTTTTGTTAGAACTAATTCCTATTTTGAATTATAATTGGTAAAGTTAGTAAAAAGCAGCAAACTTCTACAAACATATTTTGTAATTAAGATAGGTGAAAATAAAACGCACGTGTATAGAAAGATAGCTTATAATTATCTCATTACAGCCTAAGTAATAATTATGTGTTGCATTCAGTACATACGTACAGGTTGAGTTTAACAATTTTAAAAATAAGTTGACAGTTTTAGTTTTTGAGTTAAGCTTCATTGCGGGTAGAAAGACACACATGCTCATAAAATCTATATTAGAACTATAAAACTTACATTCTAATTCAACACAAATGCAAACTTGAACGCATAGATTCATTCATACCCACAATGTAGTTTGATGGTGATTTTGCAATAATTTTAGGTTCCAAAAGACATTTATTCCACACACCCAGAAGATTGCGAAATTAATTGATTAAAGAAATCCAAGAAAGCAGTCTTTAATACAGAAATCTCAGATTTTTAACTATAGTGTATTTTGGTACACACGAATGCAAAAATTAAACGTAGGACTTTTCCGTATACTACATACTAACTTGTGTAACATAGAGCGAGATTTAGCATTTTTTTTCAGTGATTGGACATCAATTGGTCCAAAAAAATTGGACCTGAATTTCTGCGCCCTGACCCTATTGGGTAAAATCGAAATACCACACCTATATCATTTATTCTGAAATGTTTTAAAGACTGAAATCTGGATGACAATGTTTGAATCAAATAATTTCGCATGAAACAAAAGGTTTTGATAAAATCAGACGACAGCATATCAAGTTGCAGTAGCATCTTATGTAATCAGCGTCAAATAGTTCCTGACTACCCAAAGTAGCCAAGAATTTCACAACGCGTCTTTGTAAAATGTCTTTGTTACAATTGGAATAAGGTTATCAACTTTTGGCCACTTTGGGTGTAACAAATTATTTGATATTACTGCTATCGGACTGCAATTCAAAGTTTGTTCGTAAACTGCAACACAGGTAATCTGAGTGGTTATCGTCTCTTCTTGTGAACTTTAGACGGGCCCTTCACGAAGCACCAGTCCACAGATATTGCCTGCCCAAGGATGTCTGCTCCACTCAAAGCTTCACGAGCACTCTGGAACATAAATTAATTTCATCAAGCAACATTCAGATACAAGGATTTATTTCATTAAAAAAAATCTTATTATTGACTAAAAGTTTATGGCAAAGCCATATTATTTTGTGAGTATCCTTTCTTATTGCATAAAGAATTATCACTTTATTTTAGGGAATTCTTGATTATTAACATAAATACTGCTGTTGAATCTTTTTCAGCAGTCAGACAACAAAGTGGGATGCTAAGGTAAACTGTTAGTGGAAGTTTATTCTTTTAATTTATAAAAAGAGCTAATACTTAAATCTATGTTTTATAAAAATTAATCGCAATTTTGCGATTAATTTTTATAAAACATAGATTTGTGTTGGTAAGCATATAACTCAACAACGCCTGGACCAATTTTACCAATTCTTTTTTTAAATGTTCCTTGAAATCCAAGGATGGTTTTTACGGCGAGAAAAGATCGAATAATTTCCGGTAAAACCCTAAAAACAGCCCTTTTTTAACGCGGGCGAAGCCGCGTGCTTAAAGCTAAAGCCTGCTCCGTGAGCAGTGAGCACGTAGAATTTTGTTCAATGAATGAATTGCTGTCGCGACTGTGCGACGGGCGCCCGCAGTGAGTGTGCGAGCGCGACAGCAACATAATTACGCGCGAGCGATAAGGATGGGTAGCTTGGGGTCATTAGACAAAATTCTACGTGCTCACGGACCAGGCTTTAGTAGTTTATAAAAAGTATGCCAGGTTCTGGCTAACATTTAGACGTACTTATTAGTTTCTAAAGTTTTACATGATTTAAACTTACTGCTGCCTGCTTGTAGGTCTCATATTCGACTAGCGCGTAGCCTTTCAGGAACCCAGTACGCCTGTCCAGATTCAGGTGGATGTTCTTTATCTCACCAAACTCCGAGAATTGGTTCTGAAACGGACAAAATGCCAATTAGAATTAAATTTTGAGTGTAATTACATACATTGCTTTTCTTCTTTTATTCTCAGCCAAGATGTTTTTTTGTTAGTTTCAGCCAAATGACATCAACTGTTAGACAATGACCATTATTCCAAGGATCTCTACAGTGATTGAGCTTACTAGCCATCCTCTTGCAACCTTAACACGTTCCGGTACAGCAAGTGTATGTGTCAATTTGAGTAGGTTTTGGGGTACCGTCCCTCGACGTTCTGTCCCGGAAAGTGTTAACTAAGTTATTATTGGAAAGCAAAACTACTTCAAGAGTTGATCATCAATCAAGTCACTTTGTCTCTACTCCAGGAGCACACCTCTCCCATTTATTAGTCAAATGAAAGATATAGCCTACACTGCCCACACTTTACAGATTTGGTGATGACTGATGTACCATATTATTATATGTATCACTACCAACCGGGCAACATGGAAAGCATTGGGGGAGGCCTATGTTCAGCAGTGGACGTCCTATGGCTGAGATGATGATAATGTTTGTCTGACCCTCATGACGGATTACACCATCATTCCCTAATTTTTAAGTGACCCCTATAATAACACAACAAGAATTTTGTTTTCATAGGGGTCACTTAAAAATGAGGGATTTTTTTTTTTTTTTTTTTTTTTTTTTTTTATTATTATTATCTGCAATCAGCCCAGCGGCTTTAATCAGATTTGATGTTGATTGATAATTCGACTTTTGGGGAGTGCACGTCCTGTGATGTGTCATCCCTGCTCTTTTTCTTCCTGAGAAGTTTTATATGGAAGCCAATCGCATTCTTTTCAACCGAAACAGGCAGTTGTTTGTATTCACGAGCTGTGTAGCCAGATGGTTGATATGTCGTTCAAGGCGTTGCTTGTAGGATACAGAAGAACTTTCTATTTCCCCCATGACTGTAGGGATTTCTAAGTACTCGTGCACTTCCGTGTTTCGTGTGAACCATGGGGCATTGATCAGGATCTTTAACACTTTGTTCTGGTAGCGCTGCAGGATTTCAACATTTGAGTGACTAGCTGACCCCCAGAGTTGTATGCCATATGTCCAAATCGGTTTCAGGATAGACTTGTAAATTAGGACTTTGTTTTCCAGGCTTAGCGTTGACTGTCTGCCTAGCAGCCAGTACATATCTGCAAACTTTTTGTTTGCCTGTTCTCTTTTGGCCTTTATGTGGGCTCGCCAAGTGAGTCTCCTATCCAAGTGCATGCCTAGGTATTTTACTGTCGTGTCTGTTGGCAGGACAGCACCATCCAGTGTCACCGGTGAACAGTCCCCTCTCTTTAACGCGAAAGTTATGTGGACGGATTTTGCTGGGCTTGCTCGGATTCTCCACTTTTTCAGCCATCGTCCAATTTCGTCCAGGCATTCTTGTAATTTTGCAGATGCTGTGTTCGGGTCTTTACTGCAGGAGAGGATTGCAGTGTCATCTGCATAGGTAGCAGTCACAACTTTATCTGACGTAGGTAGGTCAGCGGTGTAGATTGTGTATAGCACAGGACCCAGCACCGAACCTTGGGGTACCCCTGCTTCTATCTGGCAGATTGAAGATAGAGACTCCTCGTATTTGACCTGGAATATTCGATCTTGCAGATAGGACTTCAGCAACATGTACGCAGTATTTGGTAGATGTATCTTAAGCTTGTATAATAGGCCCTTGTGCCACACGCGGTCAAAGGCCTGCTGGATATCGAGAAAGACTGCCGAGCAGTATTCTTTTTTCTCGAGTGCTTGCCGTATCGTATGCGCTACTCGATGTATTTGTTCCGTCGTCCCATGGTTTTGGCGGAAGCCGAATTGGTGGTCTGGTATAACTTTGTCTGCTATTAGTGCTGGTAGTAGGCGTTTCAAGACCAATTTCTCGAAGACTTTTGACAGCAAAGGAAGAAGACTTATGGGTCTGTATGATGTAACCTCTGTAGGAGGCTTCCCCGGTTTGGCTATCATGTTTATGATGGATACTTTCCATAACTCTGGAAAATGTTGTAATCTCAATATTGCATTAAAGAGGATTGTCAGCAGGACGATGCCTTTTCTAGGTAGTTGCTTGAGAACTTCTGCCGTTATAAGATCAAATCCTGGTGCCTTTTTTTGTTTTAAGTGCATGATAGTTCTCTTGACTTCTATTGCTGTCACAAGTCTCAATGGCGGCGACAGCTGTTGGTCACTGTTTAAAACTTCGTCAATATCCTGCTCTGATTGTGTATTATCAGGTTCGTTGGGTTTGAATACATTTTTTAGGAAGTTAGCAAATAACTCAGTTTTATCTTGAGGCTTTCGTGACCAGTTGCCGTTAGCTTGTCTCAGTGGAGGAATGTGTTCTTTTGGCCTTTTCAGTGAGTTGGTCATTTTCCAAAGTGTATAATCCTCTGCTTTGTACGGTGATAGAGTCTTAAGTTTGTCTTGGAGGGTATTGTTCTCATTTTCTCTTAGCATTTCCTTCAGTTTCTTTTGTATTCTATTAAGGGCTTTCTTATCTTGACGATTCCTGCTGGTGTGCCACTGACGTCGCAGTTTTCTCTTTTCAGCAATCATCTGTCGTATTTCCAGCGTAGTGTCATGGTTTTGTGGTTTAGATGCCATGTGTGGAGTTGATAGCCATGCCGCCTTTTGTATTAGGTTAGTGGCATACCACGCAGCGTCATCTATGTCTTCTACCGTTTTTAGAGGTATGCGCAGATTAACATTATCACTTATATATTCCCTAAAGGACTCCCAGTCAGTTTTATGGTTATACAGGGTCTCTCGTGGTTCTTTCCAGATAACTGTGGTACTCAATGTGCATATCACAGGTGTATGGTCTGAGGATCCATCTAGGCATGCTTCCACTTTTGTGTATAATCCCGACATCTTTTTAGTGATGAAGAAATCGATGAGATCTGGAGTTTTGTTAGGGTCTGATGGCCAGTAAGTTGGTTCTCCTGTAGATAGTACATTGAGGTTACTGCTATCAATTGCCTTTTTTAGCTCTCGGCCCTTTGTCGTCGTCAATCGGGAGCCCCAGAACGTGTGTTTTGAATTCCAGTCTCCTCCCACAATGAATCTGTCACCAATCGTGTGGAAGAAATCGCTAAACATTTGTTCATCTATGCGATGTCGTGGGGGACAGTACACAGCAGCCACATTCAGTGATCCCTGCCAGTCATCTACAGATATCATTGCGGCCTGTAAGTGTGCGAAAGTAAAATTCGGTATTACGTGGTGTCTTATGTGTTCCTTAATTATTACAGCGGCCCCAGCATGTGATGTGCCATCTGGATGGTTAGCATAGTATACATTGTATCCTTTAATTTTAATCACTTTCTGGTCAGTCATATGTGTTTCAGAAACCAATAGTATATCTACTTTGTTGTAGTTTATGAATAGCTCTACTTCTTGCTTATTCGGGGATAAGCCATTTATGTTCCATGCAGCGATTCTGAGGAATTTTACTTTGTCTGCCGAGCTATTAGTGTCGTTAGGAGACCCATTAAGGTCCCTATCTGTTGTATGAGGATATCGATCTTCTCCGACTGTTTTATTATTATTTGCTCTAGTGAGCTTGTTGACTGAGATTGTACATTCTCTGTTTTTCTGTTCCAGTTGCCGGTATTTGCAGTATTGGATACGCTTTCGGCTGGGCGCAGATTGTTTTTTTCCTGGTCATTTTTCGGATGTTGTGTATTGTGTCTGGGGAGTCTTAGCGGAGGGAAATCTTCCACTCGAGGTGTAAAGGTGTCTGTGGCTTTTGTCTTGTCTTGTGGGGCTCTTCTAGTCCCAGCTTGAACCATTTTTCGTGAACGGATCTCCTTATAGACTTGGCAGCCTTTGTAGTTGGCTGGATGATCACCTTGGCAGAGGGCACAGGTAGCGGGCAAGTTCCTATCCTTTTTGTGGCAGTCAGTAGTTTTGTGTCCTTGTGCGCATTTAACACACCTGTATGGACGCATACAGTTGTTTTTGGTATGTCCATATTGTTGACACCTGGTACACTGTGGTATGTCAGTTGATTTCCTTGGATCTTCTATTGTGACTCTCGTGTGGAATATAGTTTCAATATTTTTTATCTCCGGGTTGTTAGGACTCGGTTCAACATTGACGAAGAACATGTTTAAGGGCTTTTTATTTTTTCGTGATATTGCACAGATTATTTCACCTCGTACCCTGTTCCCTGTTTTTTCTATTGCTTCTATTATAGCTGATTTAGGGGTTGTGTGATGTAGGTTTTTTATTACAGTTCGGTAGCATTTATTTTGCTTCTGTGTGAATGTATGACCGATGAGGCCATTATTCCGGATGAGTTCTATTAAGTCCTTATATGTTTCAGTTGACTGAGTCATCACTCTTAGCTGATCCCTATTAATGATTTTATAAGAGTAGCTGTCACTAGGTATTGTTTCATTTAATAGCTCCGTTAATTTTGTTAGGTCTTCAATGCCATATAATATTATCGGTGGTGGTTTGCTAATTTTTTTGGTATTATTGGATGGATTTTCTTTTGTCTCCTCGGTTAGATCTATAGGAAGCCCGCTGTATCTGTTGGAGGTGGTGATTCCTTTTGGTGTCCCATGATTTACTTTTTTAGTTTGTGTTGGACTGTTGGACATTCTTTTCCTTTTGGGGTTGCGGTCAGTAGGTACTCTTTGCCAAGAGGGAGGGCAAACTTTGTTGACACAATCATCTTCAATTTCTGTGGCTGAGTCAGTGGTCTTGATGTTTCCCAGTGAAGCCGATCTCGGTCTTGTGATGAATAGGCTTGGATGGAATGCCTGTTGGGTTAGTTTTTTTGCAGTGCTACCAGAAGCATTCACCGTCACGGGAGCCTGGTCGCCCACTCCCGCGCAGTCTTCGGTAACATATTTCCCACTCGCTGGCCCGGGTACCAACGAGCGCCGGGGGTTAGCCGGATCGCATGACAAAACAGTATTCGTATCGCTCATTTTTCATATTTCAAAGTGGGGCATACGCATGTCGCTTTCCCAAGGCGACATGGCCACACTTTCAGGGGGGATTTAGTCCTCCTTGGCTTGTGGTTCACCAGTGGTCAGGTTAGTTAACCGCCGCCTGTTGCTCGGCGTTGTTGCCCATTTGGCACCACCCGGGGGGCACGTGTAGGGTGGGCCTAGGAGAAGGTGGTAAGTCCTACGGACGCGGGCAACATTACCCCCCTCATTAAAAAATGAGGGATTGATGGTAAAAACGGGCATTAGTCACCTTTTACGACATCCATAGGGAGACGATGGGTCTGAATCTACTTTGGCAGAACACCACACAACTAAATGTTGATAAAAGTTAATAATTATTGTTTTATGACTATTTTATTACTTGTATATCCTCTTCTTGAGCTTCCTCGTGGACGTTGCTGACGAATAAGATCCAGCCTTCGACTGATCTTTGAGGACCGGGCGTACTTCCATCGCCTTCGGGAGCTAGGCTGTCATATCTGGAACACAGCCAAACAGAAATATGTAAATAAAATGATGATTACAGAATTTTATTTGATACTAGCTTTCCGCCCGCGGCTTCGCCCGCGTGGAATTTTGTCTGTCACAGAAAAACTTTATCGCGCGCGTCCCTGTTTCAAAAACCGGGATAAAAACTATCCTATGTTCTTTCCCGGACTCAAACTATCTCTATGCCAAATTTCATCAAAATCGGTTGCGAGGTTTAAGCGGGAAAGCGTAACAGACAGACAGACAGACAGACAGACAGACAGAGTTACTTTCGCATTTATAATATTAGTTGGGATCTATCGTTTTTATAGTTACAATAGTCGACACCACTGAGGAGTGACAAGTCCTTACTCTGCCAGTGTCACCATTATTAGTTGTATCTATAAAAAAGACTGACTAATACAATTATGTACTATAATCTTTTTACAATAACAAAATGTAACAAATTAGACTAAAACATCATTCATTCTCATGGTCCTGGAATCCTAGTATTTTTTTTTTCAAGTAAATAATATTTTAATGGTGTCCTTAAGTCTAGAAGTATTACCTTCCCCTACTGCCCCTTTCTGAGGCTCCGCCACCACCACCTTCATTGCCAAAACCACGGCCTTTGCGTTTTCGCGCCTTTTCCTTCAATCTCGCAATTCCCTCTGTAAACGATAGTGAAAATACTACATTATTACTTGTAATTTAGTAAATTGTGATTCAAAATGCTAACTTTATCCGAATTTTCGGGGAAAGTAGGATAGGAAACAAATATAACCTACAAAAATAATCAAGTTAAAAAATAAAACAACAGAAGTAATAACAATAATTACCTATTTGAAAACATTGAACTTTCTAACTACACTGGCGAAATATAACACTAATTAGGCCAATTTATGCTTCACAGTTGGATAATATCGTAAAAATGCTACTTACGTTCACCGTCTTCGTCAACCTCAAATTCTTCTGAATTTTCGATATCTAAAACGTCTGCCATTTTGGTTTGGTTGTCTAATATCTAAAATAACTGTAATAAATATAATTTAGTGGGAACCTTATAATATTTACACGTAATTCGTAATAATTTACGAAAGTTTCATTTCTGATTTCACTCACGCAAACAGAGAACGCCACAGATAAAAAACACAGTGTTGCCAGTCGGGTCTTGTCAGAAATTACCAGAAATATAAAAAAATGTAACCTTTTTGAATAAAAAGTAAAAAGTAAAGTGCGGAGCGATTGTGTAAGGTTGTTCATGAATGGAAAATGAATACAATTGATCATCAATCATTTATAGCCTGACCAGGAACATAAAAACCCTGGCATAGAGGCGCGTCAATTGCATTTGATAGTGCAACACTGGGTACAGTCGTACCTGTATTAAATTAATAAGCCAACTTTATGTATCAGGATTCAGGATTATGGGCTAATTTAATATTTTCATAAATTAACAAAAAAATATTATATTATAGGTAAACTGGTTTAAATAAATTAAATGAAATCATCAATCGAGCAAGTAGGATTTTATTATTATTCATCAATAATCAAATTCTGAACTTGAATATTCAACTACAATGTCTGCTCATGAACGCTTCAAACTCGGTACCTACTTCTTTCCCAATTCCATAAAATTCAACACTTACAAAGTGACAAAAAACTTTAAAATGGGTAGTTGAAACAAACCACAGTTAATTTTCATAGTTGACTGTACTATACGATAAACATGTCAGTCAATTTGACAACCTTTGTCGGAAACATTATTCAATGAAAATATTGTCCGAACCCTTAGTATTTCTCTTCGACAAATACTTTAACACATTGTAAACCACTTTTCTTTCACGACTATAAAAAGATTTTAGCAATTTAATTCACAAAATCAATTGCGCACATTTAAAATAAAGTTTGTTTACACTTTGACAACAATAGACTGACATGCAAGATGACATGTCAATGAAGTTTTCAGTTACTGTTGCCATTAAAAGAAATTAGTACCATTAATTTTCCGCAACATGGCGAGGGTTTTTATGTTCCTGGTCAGGCTATACCTAAATTCGAAATTTTGACCATTCCATGAAGACCGAAAAGTGACCGGTCGTATAAAACCGTTTCATGGATTTGCGTTTTATTATCGAATAACATTCGCTAAAACTCATTTTCTTTAACAAATAATAAATCAAATTCATGTTTAAATGCAGTTTATGACATAATTTTTAAATTGTCACTATTAATATTTTTTACTGAATAACCTGTAAAAGTCAATTCTACAATTTCTGAAAAATCACCTAAAAGTAACCTTTTCATTAGTGTAACCTAAAAGTAACCAATGCAGTTCAAAAGTAACCTAAAAGGTTACAAAAGTAACCTTCTGGCAACACTGAAAAAACAAAGCGTGTCAGACGCGAAATGTCAAAAGAGAATCGGAATTACAGATACAAAAAATAAAATTAAACGTTCGACTTCTTCGATGTAAATAAAATTGATTCTATATTTTAAAATGTTATATTTATTTAACTGCACAATTTATGATAAAATAATAAAAAGAATAAGGAAGCATGGAACTCAATCAAAGAACCAATAATATTAATGTAAAAAAAAATGACACGACATCATGTCAAGAAAATATGCCAAAAATGTGACAGGTTTTAAATTTCTACGTTTACCTATTTATATTTAATTTTTCACCATATTTATAATTTGGATAAAAGTTTAAATTCATAATGAGTGTTTATAACTTGTGGGACAAAGATGCAAAAGAGCCTAAGTTAAAAAACTCACTTTCATCGGATTGGACATTTAAATCACCAGTAGCCACTCCACGATCTTCGTCACCGCCAAGCAGAACAGGGGAAACAATTTTCAACAAATATATTGATTTGGTTCATTCAAAATCGAATATATCAACAGAAGCAAAACAAACTGAACCCCCAGAAAGACCTTTTGACTTTTTTGATGATGAGGAGTTTGCCTTTGGGATCAATTTATTGAATAACAATGTCGCCTGTGTTGGTGATAATATTACAAAATTGATTCAAATGGGTAATGTACTTCTTTATTGTACTTCTAACAGTTTTAAGTGTGCTACTTAATTTTATTCAACATAAATTGCAGTATTGTAGTACCTAGATAGATACATAAAAAGCAGTAGTTATTTTGTTGAGTGGAAACCAATAATTATTTTGTTCTTTCTAAAACCTCCTCCTTTTTAAAGTCGGATAAAAATCATGTGAACTGTTTGCGGTACTTCCATTATCGTTTTTTTTAATCGGACAATTGTGTGTACCATATCTGTGGTGTGTACATAGTCTGAGGTACATTCCTATCTTGTCACTGTCAAACAGTCAGTCATTGTGATAAAAAAACGTCAGAATTTGTGTCAGTTTTTTCGTGGATTTACTTGTTTTCGCGACTTAAAAATTGGTTTTTGTTAATGTTTTCTTGTTAATAAAAACAATATAAGCATGCCGGAAATGCCGGAGTATTCGTTAACGGAGTCCATCTTCACTACTCTCAACGGTACGACATTTTGTGATTTATCTTAAAAATTTTGGAACCATGCTGAGATTGTTACATAATTATTGTTTCTTGGAATATTATTATGTTTGTGTGACACAATCGCTTAATTTTAGCCACAAGGTGCCCTATATTAATGTAATTCGTCGGTGAGTCGCCGCAAACAGTTGTTCAAAAGTTGCCAACCATGAAGGAAGATTCTTTCTTATTTGGTATATTTACTTGATTTTGCGTGGACTTCTTAACTGTTGTTTTCATAATGATAATAATGGTTTGATCTAAATTGATTGTGATAATTATGTGTTCCTAAAATGTGTGTATTTACTATTTTTTTTCATGATTTCATGATGTTATTATAACCTCACTCAAATCCAGACTATAACTGGAGTTATTGTTTGTTAATCAATGTTATTAATTACTTAAGATTAGTGTAATTAAATAAACAGTGAAAGTTATTGGAAAAGGTAAGAGTGACATTCACAGTTATAACTTTTTGCCAGTCGTTCCAATTGGATTGATTCAAATGAAAAAATAGTAATTTGGTTATGAAACAATGAAACGTGTCTTATTTCACTATATTCATTATTATTCATATTCTCTATCTCAGTGTTTTTCAACCTTTTTCATGACGCGACCCCCCTAGTATGAAAAAAATTTTTGCGACCCCCCGACCGCTCCTTTTTTTTTCATGCTTTTTACAAAGATGTTGTAGGGACCGAATTCTTCAATCTGTACAACATTTATGCATTTGCATTATATTATTAGATTTCGGATAAATCTAGCTTTACAACTTCTCTGATTTTTTACTGACGTAGTTTTTACGAGCTCTCGCGACCCCCCTAAAGAGGCTTGACCCACAGGTTGAAAACACTGCTCTATCTTATAAGTACTTAGTACAATACTAGAAATAAAAGTTAATGTTTTAAAATAACTTAAAAAAATTGAATTTTCTAACCACTTGACTGTCCGCGCTAGTAGACTGTGATCTATCACTTTATAGGTGCTTAAAAAATCGCGTGAAAACGTTTAAAGAAAGAAAAGTATAGTTGTGATTACGAAAAAGAAATACTGGTAAAGCCTGGTCCGTGAGCACGTAGAATTTTGTCCAATGACCCCAAGCTACCCATCCTTATCGCTCGCATGTAATTATATTGCTGTCGCGACTGTGCGACGGGCGCCCGCAGTGAGTGTGCGAGCGCGACAGCAACATAATTACGCGCGCGCGATAAGGATGGGTAGCTTGGGGTCATTGGACAAAATTCTACGTGCTCACGGACCAGGCTTTAGATAGGTAATAAAATAAGGCATCAAGTATCAATAAAGTTGAAAATATACTTCGAACTTAAAATTTCATACAAAAATAAATTGATAATACATAATTGTACTTTTTTGCCCGATTTTATGGCAATTTTATTTTATTATGATAAGGTTACACTTCCAGTAATAAAAGGCGAAAAAATTAGATTATATTTTATTTACTTTGGCATCATTTGGCATAAATTGTTTCTTTTTAATATTAATAGTAACAATTGTTATTTATTTATCACAAACAACCTTATATCTTATACAATTGTCCCATGGTAATTTTTAACGTCTCGAATCCAGACACGTTCTCGATTCTGCGATACGATTGGTCGTTCAACAGCGTACGTCGCACCCCCCCCAACCCCTCCAACCCCCCCCCCCCCCGTATGAGGGTTACTTTTTTTAATATTTCTGGTAATTTCTGACAAGACCCGACTGGCAACACTGCTAAGACGGGCTTATTAACCATACCTACATCTATATATATAAAAATGAAACCCGTTTTCCGTTGTCACGACATCACATGAAAACGGCTTGACCGATTTGGCTGATTTTTTTTTTGTAGTTTTCTAATAAAGCATACAGTCCAAAAGAGCATATATACCCAGTTGGTATAAGAAATAAAATCCAAGAACGACGCAGACTCCGTAGGATTTGGCATAACTCTAGATATCCCAGTGACAAGACTGCTTTTAACAGAGCATCCGCAGAAGTTAAATCGCTGATAAAAGATATGAGAAGCACCAACTTACAGTCGTATCTTAGCAAGCTGACTGCTACTAGCGACACCAACTACTCCCTGTGGAAGGCAACCTCAAAGCTTAAGCGCCCCAAAAGCCAAATAACGCCCATTTGCATTCGACCGGGAACATGGGCGCGTTCGGACTTGGAAAAAGCCAACACCTTTGCTGACCACTTACACAAAGTCTTCCAGCCATTGCCAAGCTGTGATACGGACCATGACAGCATGATTGAGGATAGTCTTGGAGCAGCTACACAGTTATGTCTGCCGTTGAAAAGTGTCACACCCAAGGAACTGATCACAGAGATCCGTCGTCTTAAGAACTGCAAGGCTCCTGGATACGACCAGATTGATGCAACACTCCTGAAACACCTCCCGAAAAAAGGTATCATGTTCATCGTAGCCATATTCAATGCGTGCCTAAGATTGTCAGTTTTTCCTAGTCAGTGGAAAATAGCACAAGTGGTAATGATATTGAAGCCAGGCAAAGCACCTCAGGAGGTGTCGTCTTATCGACCAATAAGCTTACTCCCATTAATTGGCAAACTATTGGAAAAAATTATCCTCAATAGACTGCGAGAACACCTCCAGGATATCATACCTAAGCACCAGTTCGGCTTTAGGGAAGGCCACGGCCCAATCGAACAGATTCATCGCTTGGTCGATATAATAAGCAGAGCTCTGGAAAACAAAAAATACTGTTCAGCTATCTTCCTAGACATAAGCCAGGCGTTCGACAGGGTCTGGCACAATGGACTTCTGTACAAAATAAAACATTCACTGCCTCACTCGTTCTTTCTCATCATCCAGTCGTACCTTAAGCAGAGATGTTTCGAAGTCAAATACAATGAAGAGTTGTCTGCAATGCACAAGATTGAATCTGGGGTGCCTCAGGGTAGCATTCTTGGACCTGTACTTTACCTGATTTACACATCCGACCTGCCAGCTGCAGATAGCTTGACTACTACAGCCACATATGCCGATGATACTGCCCTCCTATCAGTCCATGAAAATCCTGAAATTGCCTCAGAGAATCTCCAGACACACTTGTATCAAATCGAAGAATGGTTTGGCAAATGGCGTATTAAAGCAAATACAGACAAATCGGTGCATGTTACGTACACACTTAGAAGAGACACCTGCCCACCTGTGAAACTGTATAACAAGGAAGTTCCGCAATCGGACAATGCGAGGTATCTGGGAATGCATCTCGACCGCAGACTAACGTGGCAAAAACATATATGGACAAAGCGCAAACAATTAGATCTCAAAATCAGAGGTATGTACTGGCTAATTGGACGCGAATCACAGTTAACCAACAGCTGCAAAATGTCAATATACAAAAGCATTATCAGGCCAATCTGGACCTACGGGATCCAACTATGGGGTTCAGCAAGTCACAGCAACATAGAAATACTCGAAAGGTTCCAGAGCAAAACCATTAGAGGCATTTTTAAGATACCTCCCTATGTCAGTAACAAGATTATGTACATGGATATCAAGCTGGATACAGTGAAACAGCAAATTGAAAAGTACAGTAAAAGTTACCAACTGAGACTGGATAGTCACAGAAACGAACTCGCCTCTCAACTGCAAGGAACTGGCAGTCTCCACTTTTCTAGACTGAAGAGACATAGCATTCAAAACCTAGCGAAAAGATTCGCAGTGAAAGAATAAGAGATGACTCACTGGACTAGTCTCTTACTGAACGCCTCAAGAACCGGATTGAAATCGGACAGATAATTGGATTATTGTTTCGCGGAAACAGATTGCCAAGTAGCAGATTAGAAAAGGAAAAAAGTTTTCTAATACTCTGTACAAGGTTTTTACGGAAAAAAATATAAAGAAAATCTCTACGCTAAGGCGGTACGAAGTTCGCCGGGTCAGCTAGTTTTACAATAAAAATGTCATTTATTTATTTATTTATTTATTTATTTATTTATTTATTTATAATCTGCTTGAAGGCTTACAGAAAGTCCAACGCGCCAACAAGTTATACAATACAGATAATTTATAATAGCAATTTCAATATGTAAAATTGTCAAATAATTAAAACGATAAATTAAATAATAGTCAAATAACATTAAAATTAAATACATAAAATAATTAAGTCCAAAATAGAATGTCATACCTAAGATTTCTAATGAATATTTGGGATTCTTGCTTGATATCCTTATTTTTCGTCCTAGAAATTCAGTTTTCCTAATTGTGCCAGTCTCATGAAGCCCCATTTCATTAAATTTCTCGAATAAAAGTATGGATGAGAAAAACCTGTCAAAAGATACAGAGCTAATTGCTTGCAATCTACTTGAGAGAAATGAAGAATTGCAGAATTTAAAAACCTAGAGATCTTCAAAGTTTATTGTTGCGGACTGATAAACTTCGAAGTCAATCATCAAACCATCATGGTTAGTAGCGACAAAAGCTCCTGTGAATGTGGCTTTGTTTTTTTAATTGTCAAAAACCATGTGAACATGTCCCAGAGAATGAAATCCATTTGCTCGTCTACGAAATAAAAAAAATGTTGGCTTTCTACTTTGTCTCAAGCTTCGAGTTTGTGACACAGTAGTGCCACTGGACAGTTTACCGTAAAAAAAATAATGGCATAGGTACTTATTTTTATCTATGACTGTACATAGTACCTACCCGCGGACAGACAAGTGGCTAGGGTGGGAATCGAACCCTAAAAAGTTTACTTGCTGTTACCGACTTAAACATAAGTAAAGATGGTTCTTTTTACCCGACTACGGCAAAGCCAAAGGAGGGTTATGATTTTGACAGGCTATGTATGTATGTATGTATGTATGTATGTATGTATGTATGTTCATCTGTTCCCTCGTAACTTCTAAACTACTTATCAGAATTTGACAAATGACATATCATTAGAAGCGTCTTAATTGTCCGCTGGTTATAGGCTATATGGGGTTTCACAAAATCTAATGTGGCGCCCTCTAGCGGACAAAACGTACAGAGTAAAAAAATAAAGTTAAGATAAATATGCCGTGTTTGGTATCATTTGAAAGGGCTTTACTTGTACATTTTGAATATATATATATTACTAGCATTTGCTTGTGACTTTACCTGTATTCATGGGCTGATTGCATATAATTCACATCTTTTCGTTCATTGCTTCTTTACTACTTATTAGTTCATCAATTTAACTTTTGTTAATATTATGCGCCACAAATACACTTTAACACCAAAATGGTACAAATAATAAATAAAAAGTAAAAATACTAAAACCCAACTACGACAAAAAAAGACGCTAAAAAAGTATAAAACAAGATTTTCAGAATACTGAACTGAACAAAGTTGCTAATGTAGTTGCATAGTAATTTTCATGTTTGGAAAGGCGTAGTCACACGTTACATATACATACCTACCGTAGCACTTTGGCAACGTGTGACTGCGGTTTTCCAAACATGAAAATTACTATGCCACTACATTAGCAACTTTGTTCAGTTCAGTATTCTGAAAATCTTGTTTTATTTTATACTTTTTTAGCGTCTTTTTTTGTCGTAGTTGGGTTTTAGTATTTTTACTTTTTATTTATTGTGTATTGATGAAGTTTGAATTTCCTCGTTATTAATGTGTGGCAATCATGTAATTAATATGCAATGTTATGAGTTTGCATGATTTTATTAAAAACCTGTAAATATTGGACACTATTCAGATTATATATCTTACTTAAGAGCTTCCTCGTTGTGGATAAAAAAATACTTGTCAGTAAACATAACTTACAAAATTTTTAACGTCACTCACTCACTTGATAGTATGATCAGGCCTGTTCATCTCCGCGAGGCAACATCGAAAACAAAACACGCACGATGGCCCACCTACAGGATACTATTCGACAAGGCCTCACATACGAGCGAACATTGACTCACGCACGCGTATTCTTGTGTATGATGGAAGAAAATAAAGAAAATGGTGTACTAAATACTGTGCAGTATTTAACTGCCTAAATAATAATAAAAACACAGAATGTACTTTTTTAAGTTGCCTCAAGACACTGAGAGGTAAATAAGTAGTTAATATTATTCATGATAATTCATGCTAAATCATGTATTTCCTTCGCCATTTTCCGCAGTGTGGCACCTCACGTCACATCATTTTACCGAAGTCAGCCCTATAGCTTCGGCGCAGTGCCGAACACTGACGTTTGTCAACAAAATGGTGCTTGACTTTTGAGACAGGCTAAATTACACTATATTGTTAATGACATTGAGCATATAATTTTTTAAATACCTTCGCGAAGTAAAACTTCTGTACGTAGTACTTATTATTATTCTGTGGTATGATACACAGATACACTATCACAGTTCCTTGAATTATATTATACAAAATGTTTTAGTAATAGAATGTGTTTCTTTAATTGGCTTATGTTCAAGTTGTATCTTCCTGCACATTTATGTACAATTTAATGCTGTTGAAACATTGTTAAACAAATAAAATAAATAAAATAAAATAAAATACATTTAATATGTGAAACAATACTCTACATACAGGGTGGAATTTTGTAATGCGTTTGTTTGAGAGATTTCATCCTTATACTTAACCCTAACGATCGATGCAATAAAAATATAGGGTGTCATTTTTGACATATTTTAGTTGGTTATTCCCGGGTGTAGCAAGCAAATTTTTGGAAAACTTTAAACGCAGTTCTATTTCTTTTCAAAAATATAGGAATGTTTTCTTTGAGTAAAATTTTCTATTAACCCGGCGTCAATGACGCTGGGTCATATTGACCCGAGGCATTTTCAAACGTTCATAATTTTTTTTTGCGTCCATTTTGTGGTTCCAGCTTTCGTATAGCTGGAGATACAACCTCCCTAAGTCCATTTCGTTAATTAACTCAGTGTGACTCCGCTTGCGTAGCGAGATACACAGGCTTCAAATTAAAACGGGTCATTATGACCCGGCGTCATCGGTGGCGCGGTGATTTTTTGGCTTACTTTTATTCGCTTATTTTGTGTTCAGTGCTAGGTTATGTTGTTATTTTTTTAGTTTTAGTCAAAATGACTTTGTAAAACGACCCAGCAAGAATGAAGCGCTGCTAGAATAGTCGGATTCCGAGAGTGAAGAATTTCAGGCTGTAATAGCCAAAACTTAGAAATGGCAATGAATGTGAAAAAGACGCAACTAAAGTGGACTCAGTCTTCGGATAATCTCGACCTTGCATTAGTACGACGCCGGCAAGAGCGTCATGCCACATTTACATGCTCAGACCATTTGATTACATACTGCACCAGTTGCAGCAGTTTCATGGCTCTGAATGATGAAGTAGAAGACTTATCTCATTGTTTCTGCATATAAGAAGTTAATTTTATCTCTTTTTCACTATAAAACATTGCTGATTCCTATAAATACTAAAAATCTTTACCAAAAACAAAAAATATTGACTCATTGTGTATTTATACATGATTTTTTCATGTTTTGTTTAAAAATTGATAAAAAAATGATTTATACTATGTATTAGTATTATTTTTGTTTTATTAGTTCAGTTAAGAACCCTATAAACATAGACAGTAATTAAAATTAAGAATACTTGTTCAATTTTCTGAAAAATGATCGATGAAGTATGGGTCAATATGACCCGGGGTCATCGTCTTTGCAATTATTTTCACGTCATTGGCGCCGGGTTAAGAGTAGGTACTTTCCCTTCAGGTGGCATTACAAAATTCCACCCTGTATACTCAATAAGTTTATTGCTTCCTTAATAGTACAGACACATTAGGTGTTACATTATAGTTGTACACAAAATACACTAGTAAAAACTAAAATACATATGGAGTAAGTGCTAAAGTGGCATTAACTGATCCGTTACAGCTCAGGAGCCATGGCCGGACAACGTCAAGCTGTTCCAGCCGTACGAAGTGGAGCAGATACTGCTGCCGGATAACGCCAGCTGTCTAGCAGTACAGGCTTTCTTGAAGGTACATAACATAAAAAAACCTAAGAAGACAAAAGAAAAGATCTTCATCTTCACATCTTGATGCAATATTTTTTTTCATCATGGCATTTTAAAGTCTAAAATGTTGATAAGGTATTTTACTATCCAATATGTATTTAGAAAGCCTTCAGTTTTGTGTAATTCTTGCAAGTCCAAGCTTCTATATTTTTTTTATTTATAGGTACAGTATGGATCTCTATAGAATCACAAATATTTAAAAAATCTGAACTGGCTGTTGTGGTGTTGAAAATTCTTTGGATGATGGTTCTCTTGTAAGAAAAGCCGAAAAATACATCGCATATTGAAAATACCTGCTTTCTGCATATTGTATACTAGCTTTCCGCCCGCGGCTTCGCCCGCTTGGAATTTTGTCTGTCACAGAAAAACTTTATCGCGGCGTCCCTGTTTCAAAAGCCGGGATAAAAACTATCCTATGTCCTTTCCCGGGACTCAAACTATATCTATGCCAAATTTCATCAAAATCGGTTCAGTGGTTTAGGCGTGAAAGCGAGACAGACAGACAGACAGAGTTACTTTCGCATTTATAATATTAGTATGGATTGTAAATGTACAACCCGGTCAAGTTAACTGCGCGCCTGGCTGTGGTGACGTCACATCGACACGGTACGAGCGGAGCGAATGCGGAGTGGTGTGAGGTGTGTAGGTGCGCAGTTAACTTGACACGGTTGTATTTCTTGCTTTAGTTACTATCGTTTTTATTCCCCAGATGTGCAACCTCCCCTTTGATGTGGAAATGCGTTGGAACGCCGAATTCATGTCGCCATCCGGCCGCGTACCTTTCATCAAGTGCGGCGCCTTTGTGGTGTCGGAGTTGGAACCAGTAGTACAGTTTGCGGCTAATAAAGGTAAATAAAGATTTTATTTCATACTATAGTCTGGTCTGCGAGCACGTAGAATTTTGTCCAATGACCCCTAGCTACCCATCCTTATCGCTCGCGAGTATTTATGTTGCTGTCACGCTCGCACACTCACTGCGGGCGCCGTCGCAAAGTCGCGACAGTAATATAATTACGCGCGAGCGATAAGGATGGGTAGCTTGGGGTCATTGGACAAAATTCTACGTGCTCACAGACCGGGCTTTAGTGGCTGCCCGCAAGTTCTTACGCGTGGATCCTGTTTTACCCCCTTAGGGGTGGAGTTTCATAAAATCCGTTCTTAGTGAGCACCTACGCTCTAAAAGGAACCCCCATGCAAAATTTGAGACTCCTTGCACTTGTAGTTTCTGAGATTTTGTGATTAGTTCAATAAATCTATATTCATAAAAGCGAAAGGTCACTGATTGACTGACTCACTCATCACGAAATCTCAGATACTACAAGTGCTAGTCTCAAATTTTGCATGGGGGTTCCTTTTAGAACGTAGGTGCTCACTTATACGGGATTTTGCAAAATTCAACTCCTAAGGGAGTAAAACGGGATCCACGCGTACGAAGTCGCGGGCGGCCGCTAGTTATGTATATTATTTAAATTGTGTTAAACTTATGTTTAAACCAAATAAACTATTTTTCTTTCTTTCTTTAGGCGTTTCGCTGTGCGCTAGATTACCGGCTGAGGAGAAAGCGGAGATGAGGGCGTATATGAGCTTGATTACCAATGTGCTGGTGAACGCTGAGGTGAGTTTAACCTTAGGTCTAAGATCTTTTATTTATTTAAATCAAATCAAATCATTTATTTTGCGAAAATGGGTTTACATCAGTAGGTGTTACAATTTTTCAAGTAGGTATCTCCATCTTCCACCTTTAGGCATGCAAAATTATTACTGTAATTGTCATTTACATTCATTAACAAAATATAAACTAACCTCTTTTCTTTATGGGGAAAAGATGCGTTGAATAGCATACCTACCCTGCGGGATAAAAATACCCGGGTGCTCTGTCACTCGCCATAAGTGGGAGGAAACAGTGGGATTCCGGACAAAGCCTTCTCTACTACAGCATTTATTTAACCCCTAAGCCTAAGCGCGCCACGACAAACATTTACCGAGGCAATGTATCGATTTTGCACGATAAGCCCATATACAGGGTGTTAGGTAAATGGGTATATGAGCCGACACTAGCCCATGTTAACATGGGCATATAAATAACTAGTATGGTGAAGTCAGAAAATTGATATCTTCATTTTAATTATTTAAATTTTCATACAAATCGGATTTTATAAAAAATATTTTGTATGAAAATTAAAAAAATTAAAATGATGATATCAAATTTCTGACTTCACCATACCATTTATATGCCCATGTTAACATAGGCTAGTGTCGGCTTATATACCTACCCATTTACCTAACACCCTGTATAAAATGTCAAAATCATGGCGTACATCCTAGCCTGGCTGCTAAGGCGATTATCACACTGTACCGCGGTCCGCGTGGCGACATATAACGAATCCGAGCGCAAACGCGTTGTCAGTGTGTTGTGCCGCGCGTGTTTTCTATACAAACTGAGGTACTTGCATACAATGATTAAATCTGTCGTCCCGCGTACCGGGATAATCGCATAAGCTGAAATTTAATTACACAGACAGACAGCGAAGTATTAGTAACATGGTTCCGTTTTTACCCTAAAAATACTGAACTTTTTCGCTTTGATTGCTGATATACAGTAATGTTTAAGCGTAAAGCGTAATAGCGCTTTTTTTAAACTAGCAGTACATTTTTATATAGAGTCGCATTTTAAACTGAAACAAAACAAGACAACAACGCCCGGCAAGCAAAAGGTCGTGGGTTCAACTCCCACATTAAGCAAATCGATTTTTTCAAGTTCTTTAAAACTAAGCAGTTCATTCTTATACACAATGATTATTTCTTTTCAGCTCTACATATCCTGGCTTGACGATGAAACATTCAACGCCGTCACAAAAGTGCGCAACTCCTCAGTGTACCCGTGGCCTCTAGGCTGGATCCAGACGCGCGCCAAACGCAACGCTGTGGCGAAGCGGCTGAAGGCGCTGCATTGGCACGATAAGAGCTTGGAACAAGTTTTGGCTGATGTAAGTAGGCTACTAACATTTGTTTGTCACCTGTCGTCCGCTTTGCAATGGAGGGAAGTCGAACCTTATAACTTCGAACTCCTATGTTCTTCTGATTAATTTCGTTGCGGGTCCAATGACAGTTTAACTTTCCCCCGGGACAAACTTGGCCTTACTGGTTGGGTTTTTATTGGCGGTCAAGCTGTAGATCCTGGCTATACAGGAGTTGCAATGGTGGGAACGAGAGGTGGGAATAGTTCCGTGATGTAATTAGGCAAATATCCATATTAGCCTACTTACTTCATGCAGGCGAATTATAACTCTGTGAAAAACCTGCTGAATGTAAATACGGACTTTATAAAGACAGTAAAAGTATTAGGGCTCAAGCTGTAGATTCTAGCTCTAAGAAGGTGGAAAGAAGCTTTGTAGGTAAGTGTGCAGAGCGAGTTACAAGACCGTGGGAACGACAGGTGACAGGAAATGTAGAGTTTTGAGAAACAATGACTCAAATTTCTACCACAGTATCTAAACCTAGGTTTAAGCATTTGTATGAAGTACTTCATTGTTTCTGTTTAACTTCTTTTCTATTGCTTATTTCTGCAATTTTACTGGTTTTCCATGCTGCCCGGTTGGTAGCGGCCTGCGTCCAGCGCCTTCCTGCTACCTTTATGATGTCGTCGGTCCACCTTGTGGGTTAACGTCCCACGCAGCGTTTGACGGTACCATCCGGGCAGCATGGAAAGCATTGGGGGAGGCCTATGTTTAGCAGTGGACGTCCTATGGCTGAGATGATGATGATGATGATGATGACTGGTTTCCAGGTCGAGCAGTGCTGTAACTCGCTAAGTCAAAGGCTCGGGGAAAGGGACTACTTCTTCGGAACGTAAGTCAAAATAAATATTTAAACATGTTAAAAAATGTAATGATCAAATTGCCATTCTGCCTAAAGATGGTGTAATTTTTCTGTTAATGTTGTTTATGTTCTTGATCCAAGTTATCTAGACTATTATTGCAATGTCTTTAGTACTTCGAGGATTCGAAAAAGATTTAATACAAAATCACACGGTGCCTATTCTGCTATTCTAGAAAAATCCCATGGTTCGATACACCTTCCAATCTGTTTTCTAGCAGAATTATGACCTTAATTCTAAAGTTGTAAGACGCAACATGTTACATTCATCCTTGTCTCCCAAACTCGTTTGAGAAGATGGCTTATTCTTTAAGATATAAGAACGTCGTAATAACCTTGCTCTTTTGAGCAGATTCCATCCTTATTCCTGAAGATATAAGATCCAAACCTGCTAGTCTACTGATACAAGCGTGCTTTACTCTATCTTTTGATCCATCACCCTAACCTGTCTTCAAGCAGATCCCACCCCTATTCCTAACGCCATAAAGCCTCCTTCCCCAGCCCGACCCCGCTAGACGCGCTAGTCTATGGCCACGTGCGCGCGTTGCTCTATCCTTCGAGCCTAGGCTTGTCTTCTAGCAGATTCCACTCTTATTCCTAAAGGCATGAAACCGTAACCTGTCTTCTGGCAAAATCCATCCTTATTCCTAACATCATAAGGTCTAAGTTTGGCTCCTTCCCCCACCCACAGTCTTGGTTAATATATCTCCAAGTATCTCTCCGGGCTATCCCTGCCATAAAGCCTCGTTTCCCAGCCCGACCCCTATGGCCCGAGCTAGTCTATGGTCACGTGCGCGTGTTGCTCTATCCTTTGAGCCATCATCCTAAATTATATTCTAGAAAATTCCACTCTTATTCCGAAAGATATAAGGCACAGTCTTGCTCAATATATTATCCCCCCCTGTCTCCAAAGTTCAAGCAGATCCCAACCTTATTCCTAACGTCATAAAGCCTCGTTTCCCAGCCCGACCCCGCTAGATGCCCTTGTCTATGGCCACGTGAGGGCCCTGCTCTCGGCAGCCGGGCCCAAGGCGGCTCTGATGATCAAGCCGATCACCAGCTCGCTGCTGCGACATCTGCTGAGGATGTCTCCCAAGCTCAAGCAGATTGCACCCTTATTCCTAACGTCATAAGACCCAGACTTGCCTCATTCCAAGCCCGTGCGTTGCTCTATCCTTCGACTTGTCTTCTAGTAGATTATGTTCTTATTCCGTTAAATATAAGGCGCAGTCTTGTCCAAATATAGTATCCCCTGTCTCCAAAGTTCAAACAGATTCCACCCTTATTCCTAACGCCATAAGACCCAAAGCTGCCTCCATTCTAGCCCGTGCGTTGCTCTATCCTTCGACTCCTTACCATAACTTGTCTTCTAGCAGATTTCACCTTTATTTCGAAAGATATAAAGCACAGTCTTGCTCAATATCTTCTCCCTGTCTCCAAAGTTCAAGCAGATTCCACCCTTATTCCTAACGTCATAAGACCCATGGAAGATTAATTATTTCTTGTAGACAGAAATAGTCGGGAGTCAGAGCACCATAGAACTGCTTAGGGCATGTATAGAGCACTACGAAATCCTTGGGGTCACTAAGACGTCCCCAGATGCGTCAATGGTTGATGACACAAATCGGTCTTGTTATTATTAGTGCGGTTAAGACCATAATAATTATGTCGACAGCGCCTATGTCCAAATAAGAGAACTATCTGTTATGTATCTATAACACTATGTCACCTTAAGGCGTCTCCAGATATTTATCTATACTATTGCAAAGTGACAGTCTTCAGTAAAGATAGTCTGCTGAATCTCCCATCTGTCTCCCAAGTTCTAAGAAAATTCCTTCCTATTCTTTCGACTCAAACCTAACCTAACCCATCCTGTCTTCTAGCAGAATCCATCCTTATTCCGAAAGATATAAAGCACAGTCTTGCTCAATTTAGTATCTCCTCCCTGCCTCTCAATATCAAGCAGATCCCACCCTTATTCCTAACGTCATAAGATCCTATTTCCCCTCCCCCCAGTCCGACCCCGCTAGACGCGCTAGTCTATGGCCACGTGAGGGCCCTGCTCTCGGCAGCCGGGCCCAAGGCGGCTCTGATGATCAAGCCGATCACCAGCTCGCTGCTGCGGCATCTGCTGAGGATGTCTCCCAAGCTCAAGCAGATTGCACCCTTATTCCTAACGTCATAAGACCCATGGAAGATTAATTATTTCTTGTAGACAGAAATAGTCGGGAGTCAGAGCACCATAGAACTGCTTAGGGCATGTATAGAGCACTACGAAAGCCTTGGGGCACTAAAAAGTCCCCAGATGACTTAGGGTGCCGAGTAGCGCAGTCGTCAGTGAGTTAAGGATTTTTAAAAGACTATCTGACACGGATTCTTCATAAATATGATGATTTAGCATACACCATCCCTATTTTACAAGTTCTAGAAGATTCCACCCTTTCTTGAATAAGTGTCTTCAAATACCCCCATCCTTACCAGTAAAAAGGCAAAGTGGTCACTGCCACTTCAGTATGACTGTGCCAACAGTAACAGTGTACTTTGAGGATTCTAAGGTTGTCTGCTGAATATCCCATCTGTCTCCCAAGTTCTAGAAAATTCCTCCCTTTTCTTTTGAACCTAACCTAACCCATCCTGTCTTCTAGCAGAATCCACCCTTATTCCTTACCTCATAAGATCCTATTTCCCCTCCCCCCAGCCCGACCCCGCTAGATGCCCTAGTCTATGGCCACGTGCGCGCGTTGCTCTCGGCAGCCGGGCCCAAGGCGGCTCTGATGATCAAGCCGATCACCAGCTCGCTGCTGCGGCATCTGCTGAGGATGTCTCCCAAGCTCAAGCAGATTTCATCCTTATTCCTAACGTCATAAGACCCATGAAAGATTAATTATTTCTCGTAGACAGAAAAAGTCGGGAGTCAGAGCACTAAAGAACTGCTTAGAGCCTGTATAGAGCACTAAGAAAGCCTTGGGCTCACTAAGACGTCCCCAGATGCGTCAATGGTTGATGACACAAATCGGTCTTGTTATTATTATTGCGGTTAAGACCATAATATGTCTTCAGCGCCTATGTCCAAATAAGAGAACTATCTGTTATGTATCTATAACACTATGACACCTTAAAGCGTCTCCAGATATTTATCTATACTAGTGCAAAGTGACACAGTCTTCAGTAAAGATCTGCTGAATCTCCCATCTGTCTCCCAAGTTCTAGAAAATTCCTCCCTTTTCTTCCGACTCAAACCTGTCTTCTAACAGAATCCACTCTTATTCCTAACGCCATAAGATCCAATTCCCCTCCCCCCAGTCCGACCCCGCTAGACGCGCTAGTCTATGGCCACGTGAGGGCGCTGCTCTCGGCAGCCGGGCCCAAGGCGGCTCTGATGATCAAGCCGATCACCAGCTCGCTGCTGCGGCATCTGCTGAGGATGTCTCCCAAGCTCAAGCAGATTCCACCCTTATTTCTAACGTCATAAGACTCGGACTTGCCTCATTTTCAGCCCGTGCGTTATTCTATCCTTCGAGTCCTTACCTTAACAACTGGTCTTCTAGCAGAATCCATCCTTATTCCGAAAGATGTAAAGCACAGTCTTGCTCAAATATAGTATCACCCTGTCTCCAAAGTTCAAGCAGATTCCACCCTTATTCCTAACGTCATAAGACCCATGGAAGATTAACTATTTCTTGAAGACAGAAAAAGTCGGGAGTCAGAGCACCACAGAACTGCTTAGGGCATGTATAGAGCACTAGGAAAGCTTTAGGGTCACTAAGAAGTCCCCAGATGCGTCAATTATGTTCTGTTTTTGGGCACATTGCTGCGACATCGGCCCCGCCCCCTTTTCACATCTCCTTTTAGTTTCTGTGATCTGTGGTCTTGGTCAATCAATGCGGTTAATACCATAATATGTCGACAGTGCCTATGTCCAAATAAGATAAGTATCTATAACACCTTAAGGCGTCTCCAGATATTTATCTATACTAGTGCAAAGTGACACAGTCTGCTGAATCTCCCATCTGTCTCCCAAGTTCTAGAAAATTCCTCCCTTTTCTTTTGAACCTAACCTAACCCATCCTGTCTTCTAACAGATTCCACCCTTATTCCTTACATCATAAGATCCTATTTCCCCTCCCCCCAGTCCGACCCCGCTAGACGCGCTAGTCTATGGCCACGTGAGGGCCCTGCTCTCGGCAGCCGGGCCCAAGGCGGCTCTGATGATCAAGCCGATCACCAGCTCGCTGCTGCGACATCTGCTGAGGATGTCTCCCAAGCTCAAGCAGATTCCACCCTTATTCCTAACGTCATAAGACCCATGGAAGATTAATTATTTCTTGTAGACAGAAAAAGTCGGGAGTCAGAGCACTAAAGAACTGCTTAGAGCCTGTATAGAGCACTACGAAAGCCTTAGGGCACTAAAAAGTCCCCAGATGACTTAGGGTGCCGAGTAGCGCAGTCGTCAGTGAGTTAAGGATTTTTAAAAGACTATCTGACACGGACTCTTCCTAAATATGATGATTTAGCATACACCATCCCTATTTTACAAGTTCTAGAAGATTCCATCCTTTCATGAATAAGTGTCTTCAAATATCCCCATCCATACCAGTAAAAAGGCAAAGTGGTCACTGCCGCTTCAGTATGACTGTGCCAACAGTTTTTAGTACTTTGAAGATTCTAAGGTTGTCTGCTGAATATCCCATCTGTCTCCCAAGTTCTAGAAAATTCCTCCCTTTTCTTTTGAACCTAACCTAACTCATCCTGTCTTCTAGCAGAATCCACTCTTATTCCTTACCTCATAAGATCCAATTCCCCTCCCCCCAGTCCGACCCCGCTAGACGCGCTAGTCTATGGCCACGTGCGCGCGTTGCTCTCGGCAGCCGGGCCCAAGGCGGCTCTGATGATCAAGCCGATCACCAGCTCGCTGCTGCGACATCTGCTGAGGATGTCTCCCAAGCTCAAGCAGATTCCACCCTTATTCCTAACGTCATAAGACCTATGGAAGATTAACTATTTCATGAAGACAGAAAAAGTCGGGAGTCAGAGCACCATAGAACTGCTTAGGGCATGTATAGAGCACTACGAAAGCCTTGGGGTTGATGACACAAATCGGTCTTGTTATTATTAGTGCGGTTAAGACCATAATATGTCGACAGCGCCTATGTCCAAATAAGAGAACTATCTGTTATTATGTATCTATAACACTATGTCACCTTAAAGCGTCTCCAGATATTTATCTATACTACTGCAGTGACACAGTCTTCAGTAATGGTCTGCTGAATCTCCCATCTGTCTCCCAAGTTCTAGAAAATTCCTCCCTTTTCTTCCGACTCAAACCTAACCCAACCCATCCTGTCTTCTAGCAGAATACATCCTTATTACGAAAGATATAAAGCACAGTCTTGCTCAATTTAGTATCTCCTCCCTGCCTCTCAATTCATGCAGATCCCACCCTTATTCCTAACGTCATAAGATCCTATTTCCACTCCCCCCAGTCCGACCCCGCTAGACGCGCTAGTCTATGGCCACGTGCGCGCGTTGCTCTCGGCAGCCGGGCCCAAGGCGGCTCTGATGATCAAGCCGATCACCAGCTCGCTGCTGCGACATCTGCTGAGGATGGTCAACTTGACCAATATGAAGTTGTCGGTGCGTTCGTTGTAGTTATTGATAGTTTCGCTACGTAAAGGATATTGCAAATTAAAATTAATACTTGTATCACTATAGTCTGGTTTGAAAGCACGTAGAATTTTGTCAAATGACCCCAAGCTACCCATCCTTATCGCTCGCACGTAATTATATTGCTGTCGAGACTGTGCGACGGGCGCCCGCAGTGAGTGTGCGAGCGTGACAGCAACATAATTGCGCGCGAGCGATAAGGATGGGTAGCTTGGGGTCATTGGACAAAATTCTACGTGCTCACGGACCGCGTGAAGTACGAGTACTGTAGCTGTGTAATGTAGATTATAAGTACGAGTGAGATTACTAAGGATTTGTTAGAAGTCGTATGGCCGTTTTCACAATCAATCCCTAATTTTTAAGTGACCCTTTATGGCTATGGTAAAACTTAAATTTTGTTTTCATCGGGGTCACTTAAAAATTAGGGATTGATGGTGAAAACGGACATTACAAACTTAATAGTCGTTGTCGAGCGAGCGAGAGTAGTAAGTGGTGTTGTATACCCCTCAAGGATTACTTATATTAAAAATATCTTTCATCGGGGTCATAAAAAATTTAAAATTCATAAATTTCATTTATTTTTGCAAATAGGCGTTTAAAAAGCACTTTTACACGTCCCAATATTAACCCTACCACTGCTTCACTGATCATTCTACTGTAATGCAACGTTACAGATTTGATAACCATCCACCATTACGTCAGTGAGAGATAGAGAGAGAAAACCGAATAGAATGTAGTGCAATGTAATGTTCAAATTCGAAACTATAATGTTATATTACACGTGAATGCTCGCGGTGCCCTCACCGGTACCTTTATGTAAGCACCAGCAGTCGTTAACATAACATATGTAGCAAATTATTTAGTCAGTTTATGTATAGGTATTTGCGGTTTTATTTTAAAGTAACAATCGCAATCTACGGACTGATTAGAAATTAGCATTCCATCGAGTCTTAGTATATGTTTTTTGAATTATTTTAATTAATACGTAAAGTTGATTGAAATACATTTAATTAAAATACTTTACTATTATTCCAATTCAAACATTGATAACCAAAATCGATACTCACCCACCACTACCCATCCCCAGTACCAAGAGGAGTACCTGATAACCCAAGCGTTCCAAATTACCCGTCGGCGGATGGAACCTGAACGTACCCTGTCCGACCGCAGTACGAGGGTCAAACGGTCCAAGATGTCTTTAAGGAACGCCAGCAAGGAGAATATGTTTGGTTAGTTTCGACCTTATTGTAACGGGATAAGGCTCAAGCTGGCAATATGTGGGACTGTTAAAACTAGTTTATGATAAATCCCTTTAGCTTATATTACACACAATTTTGCCAGCGTCCATTTAGGTCTGTCACAAGAATTTTAAGGGGCGTGTGTCTCCCTTTTCAAAATCGGAATAAAACTATCCCTTTTTCCCTGGATTTCAACTTTCAGATTTTTGACGTGCTATAAATACTTTTGAAACTCATGGGTAAAGCAGCGGGCACAAGCTAGTATTTTTGTAATTTCCGAACTCCAACTTAATTCCTAACCCCAATATTTTTCACCCCAGGCTTCAAGCCGTTTGCGTCCAAACAAATAATAATAATGACGTCAAAAGAAGGTCATATAACCTGCGAATACGATGGACCAAAAAAATACGACCAATACGGCGGCGTTTGCGAGCAAAACATCGATCTATGCGCCGATATAATCGACGAACTACTCAACAAAGTCGACGAAGTATCATCTGAGAGAGAATATAAACACGATTTCGAAGTGATAGTCTACCCCCATGAGAAGAGAGATGAGAAATTTGTAAATCTAGATGTGAAAATCAACGATTACCTTGATACGATTGAAGAAAATGATCTGTCGACAGAGACTGGCCCAGAAGATGTGCTACAAATTATAAATGATGATGACAGTGATGGTTTAGTGAATGATAAGTTGTTAAGTACTGAAATAGTTGGAGGTGACCGGATCACTTGTATCAGCCCGGATATTACGGATTCTAGGTAACTGCTTGGTTTATGACGACCTCATAAAGGTAGCAGAAGGCGATGGATGCAGGCCGCTACCAACCGGTCAAACTGGAAATCATTGAGGGAGGCCTATGTTCAGCAGTACGTCCTGTGGCTGAAATGGTGATGATCAGATCATTAGAAAAAGGACTCTTAAAAGATCACTTTGTTTTTTGTCCAGACTGGCGAGGGAATTGAAATTTTCCGTTAATCTAGCTTTAGAAACAATACTAGTAATTTAGTAATTAGTTGAATTTAAAATTTTACACCAATCACAGGCTTGAGTTTGAATTTTTTGAACTTATTTTGAGCTTTTTTTTTACAAAAGAAGATCTTGCTTTGTGGCATTCTTTAGGAGGCTTATGTCCAGCAGTGGACTGCCATTATCATCATCAGGTCATTTAGTCTCCACTGCAGGAGCACAGCCCTCTTAAAATTTACCAGAGGCAAATGGAGGATTTGTCCTACACTCCCCACGCTGGCCAGACGGGTTGGGGAGGCCTGATGTTCGCATATTTGTCCCTTAGTCGCCTCTTACGACATCCTCGTGAAGAGTGGGAGTGGGTAGACCTATTTTACTCTGCCAGAACCATAAAGACTGCCATAGTCTGGAATTATTTCTTGATAATTTCTCTTCCAGTAATCCAAAGAGCCCGAATGAGACTTTCATGACCACAAGCGGTGATAGAACAGAGTCCATGTCGATAAAGTCTGATTTGTCCAACTCCCCTGGTTCTGCAGGTTTTATTTTTTATTTCTTTGTATAAGTAGTACAAGATTATTTTTATGTTTTAGAGTTTCCGAAACTGTGACGTCTAAAATCAAGTACCTGGTACTTGGTGCCCTGAAAAGGCCTATTTCATCATCAGTTCATTTAGAGTCCACAGCAGGAGCTTGCTTGGCCTAATTTGCTAGAGGCTAATGGAGGATTTGGACTTCACTAAGGCCGAGTTTCACCACCTAAATTTGACCGTAACCATAACGATAACTGGTGTTTTTGTATGGATTTTGCCAGATTTTTAACGTTTGACAAAGTTTAAGATGGCACCGTCTTATCAACACCGGTTAACGTTATAGTTGCCGTTAAAGTTAGGAGGTGCAACTCAGCCAAGTAACAAAGATTTTACAGTAACAGTAAAGGGATAAATTCTGGCTCTATAATAGTATCTTTCCCTAATAGACATTCATTATTCCAATAAAACATTGAATTTTCAGATTCGAAGTCGACCTTAAAAATGCCTAGCGGAGAAATGAGCGTTGAGAGTCTATTGGATTATTTACGAAAGAGAAACGCGACATACAGTAGCCACCCTTCCATGGCAGATATTGACTAAGAACCGTTTAAAAGAAGAATCAAAACACTGTCTCATGACGTTTGAGAAAGGACGCCATTTTGTGATGTAGCGTCTTCAAAATGGCCGTCGATGTGTGAAATTTTAAGTGTATTGTTACGATTTTGTAATAAATATTATAAATGAATGAATGTGGTATTATTTGGTAGCTAGATTAACTTATTTGTATTGTAACTTTACGACTTACATAGGCGTCTGAAATAAGTTTATCGCAAATCAAACTGGACAACTGAAGCTCTGAAAGTATCATATTTCTTCCGAAGCACCGGTTGATAAAAGCACATAAAAGTGTGCTATTTCGTATCAAATTATTGATTCAAATTAATCTCTACCTGTGTCGAATCGAACTTAGAAGCTCTGTGTCAAGAAACAAAATAATCAAGAGGGCATAACGGTTTTATATTTACGCAGAATGGCAATTCTACTATTAATGTAAGTTTACTTTATTTCTCGTTATATTTTAGTGTATTATAGATAGAAATGTTTCGTTTCACAGGGAACATTCTCGTAGCGTTCCCCAATGTAACTTATTTCGGGAATGTGAAATCTACACATTATGTGCCAAGTTAATGCATCATTTTCAGAGTATTTTTGAGAACATTCTCGTAGCGTTCCCCAATGTAACTTATTTCGGGAATGTGAAATCTACACATTATGTGCCAAGTTCATGCATCATTTTTAGTATTATTGAGTAGTCTTTGCAACATAAATAGTTCATGAATTTTATTTAATCGCCATCAATATAATTAATTTTAGATTCATTCTTCCACCTCCTAAGGATTAGCAGTATTTTCTTAATCAAAACAAGGAAGCTGCATCTCAGATTTCAGTTCTAGGGATGTTATGGATATATAGTTTCGGTTATGGATACGATTACGGATATAGGAATAATATTATACCGGTTTCGGATATTTTTTTATTTCGGATATCCGAAAGTTTCGGTTACGGTTACGGATATCCATAACATCCCTTTCCCTCACCTGACGGAAAATGAGATACAGCCACGGTAATACTAATTACCGTGATACAGCTTTCCCGGTATCCTCAACTCAACCATAGAGACTAAGAGCCGTGCTACGAGTATCTTACATTCAACTGCCAGAATCTTTTATTTATAAATACCCTCTTTTCTCTCCAGCCCGTCAGAACTAGACGCCCTAGTCTTCGGCCATGTATTCACGATCATCACCACGCGGTTACCTTGCCGTAAGCTGGCCGAAACCGTCCGCCGTCACGAGAGCCTGGTAGCTCTGGCCAAGAGGATCGACGAGCAGTACTTCAAGCGACCATAGCGTGAGGTTTTCAGGGACATTTCTACAGTCTTCAAAAGCCCCTGAAGTATCCCTGAAGTTTTGAAATAACGGACACTGCATTAGTGATGTGTTTGTAGATAATAAATAAATACCCTACATTTTAGGGTAGGTTGCTATGTCATTTTTACAGCTATGGGCATTTTGGTATATTTGTAAGGTTATTTAGCTTTTTAACCGACTGTGAAAAGGATAATTTTGTAACCGATCTGTATATTTACTACCTTGTAAATAATTCTTATACTTGATCCAAGACCATCCTTTTTCATTTTGCAGTGTAACATCAAGATACTTACTATTAAGCTTTAAATTTTAGCTTTCTTTGTAAGGAATGTTTTTCGGCGAATTACATACTTGTAATTATCACGTTCGAGCTTTTTATTGCATAATTTTGCATTTGTAAATACTTACAATAATATGGCTAAGTCGAGATTTTGTTTTATGGCAACATTGTCTCAGTGTTGCCAATTAAAGATTGATCATTTTCTCAATCTGTATTATATCTATTTTAGTAGAAATCTTAATTTAGTACTGTAGATTGCTATTCGAAGTACGGACGACCGCACATAATCTAAACCTGTGTTTAACTAGATTTAGTATCTTATCTCTTTATGATACAGGCTATTTTGCAAAAAAATATACTAAGTCTGATGTAATGTCGACTGTACGTAAAAATATACTTATTTGTAATTTGTAGTCTTTATGATAAGTATTGTAGTATACATGTATAGAAATAGTCCTCATAAAGGTAGCAGGAAGGCGCTGGATGCAGGCCGCTGCCAACCGGTCATTATGGAAATCATTGGGGGAGGCCTATGTTCAGCTGTGGAAGTCCTATGTCTCAATGATGATGATGATGATAGAAAGATATTATCTATGGCTCCATATCGGAGCCTAAAAACGAAATTTATATAGATCGTTTCATCCACGAAGACGCGCTCCACCAATGTTTTGTCTCGGTCGCGCGGGGTGCGGGGAGTGTGGTACGAGCAATCCGAGCGGCATTATTGTAGTGTGCGTGTGCACTCATGGATAATTTAGCGTGTACCGATAACACTCAAACATTAGCGGACGAATGGTGGGGCGCGTCTTCGTGGATGAAACGATCTATAAAATAATAACTCAAGTAGGTACTATATCAAAGCATGATTCGAATCAAGTATTCGAGTTACAGAAAGTAGAAAAATATATCTATTTTTATGACTATTGTATTTATAGTTGTCGCTGCAATTTTCAATGCATTAAATAATAAATAAATACTTACTTGTCCTGTTTCTTTTGGTATTAACGTAGTATAAGATTAGTAATGAATAAGTTTTAATCAAATATAAAGTATGTTGGTTTAATAATATAATAAATTAAATATAAGCTTGTAGAAGTAAGTGATGTCATCATAATTGAGAAAATACGTAGGGTAGTTTAATATTAAGTTTGTCATCATGCTATATACTAATAGCATGTGGCAATAAGCAGGGCCTATCTGAAAAATAGATAGTAGTTTTATAAAATAAGTCGCTTGCAGTTTGTATTAATCAATACTCAAGTAATTCGGAATAAAACTAAATCAATTTCACAAGTTATTTGCATTTTGCATGTGCGGTGTAAAATCATTATGCTTTTTATTTAGTACGAGTGTATATGTAGTTGTTTCGTTAACTGGCACAAATAATGTACTTTACAAACTGAACGAGCTAACTGCGCATCTCGCTGGATGCGACTCCCTAGCACTCACTCGCGTTCGCGCCGTCCGTCCGTACCTCGTCGATGTGACATCACGGCCGCCGGGTGCGCAGTTAACGCTAGTTGGTTTTGTGGCGCGGCCGTTTAAAAATTAGACAATTTATAGAAGATAAAAGGCATAAAAATATGGTATGAAATTATATCGCTCACCTAGCAGTATAATGACACATCTACTTTTTTCTTATTTTACAGAAATGAGGGTCAAAGATTTTACAAATGTTTCAAACGAAGTTATGAGTTCATTTTACATTTTATCATGGATTTTATGGTTTTAGCAACTAGTATAGACCTTAATAGATACTTAGGGATAAAAAATCCACTTCAGGTTTCCAGGAGTTACTTCATAGCAGTCAAAGAAGAAGAAGAACCATGCAATTGTGCCGTTATACTTTTTGACAACTTCCAAAAATGTCATATATGCCCCAAAGACATAATTAAATAGGATGTGAAAACTAAAAATAAAGACAATTGGTTGATAGAAAACAAAAGTTTTTATTTGAAATCAACATACAATAAAAAGTTTAACTAAAATATTATAATAACCTATATATATAACCATCAGGAATGGCTCTTTCCATACCAGGTGACCGACCACGCTGGGAGAGAGGCACGTAAACTCGCTCTGACGCTGGATCTCTCCCAATTGATAGACTGTGCAACCAGGGTCCCGGACGTCGACATTCACACAGCCAACTGCCTTGACCTTCTGCTGACATCTGATCCAGACAGATATTCCATCCTGGTTACTGCTCCTCTTGGAACTTCTGACCACTGCCTGGTGAAAACTGTATCGACATACTCCCCATCCGATCGTGGCCCTTGTGGAGTAAGACGAGTATGGCGATACAAGTCGGCAGATTGGGACGAGATGCGTCAGTTTTTCGCATCTTTCCCTTGGAGGCCGGCATGCTTTTCTTCTCGAGACCCAACGAGTTGCGCCGATGCCATAACAGAAGTTATACGCCTGGGTATGGAATTCTTCATTCCTTACTCAGACGTCGCCTCAGGTAACAAAGCTCGCCCTTGGTTCGATGCTGATTGCCGTCATGCTGAAGCGTGTAAGCAGTCAGCATTTCTGGCATGGGCTGATGCTCGAACGCGCGACTCACCGGACACTCGCAATCTGAAGAAAGCCTACAACCGAGCCTCCAAGTATTGCAAAAAGGCGTTACGCAGGGCTCGCTATGATCATATTGGACGCATTGGCACCAAACTTGCTTCTTACCCAGCCGGGTCCAAAGCGTTTTGGTCCCTTGCCAAGGCCATCCAATCAAACTTCTGTCGCCCCAGCCTGCCGCCACTGCTGAAACCCGATGGCTCACTGGCTCACTCTGCTGAGGAAAAGGCGAACCTTTTTGCCACCCTGTTCGCTGATAACTCACGTCTTGATGTCGCAGGCAAAACGCCACCCTCATTACCCCCTGCCTCCTCCACCATGCGTGAGGTCCGCATACGGCAGAGAGAGGTTTTAAATGTCTTGCGTTCTCTTGACGTAAATAAAGCCAGTGGACCCGACGGAATTCCGGCAATTGTCCTGCGTAACTGTGCGCCGGAGTTGTCTCCTATTCTGACACGCCTGTATCGACTCTCACTTGAGACTGGACTAGTCCCTAAATCATGGAAGCTTGCAAACGTACAGCCCGTACCTAAAAAGGGCAGTCGTGCTGACCCAACTAATTACAGACCCATCTCTGTTACGTCTATACTCTGCAAGATAATGGAACGTGTCCTCAATGGCCGACTCCTGTCATACCTTGAAGAAAATGACCTACTCAGGGACCGTCAGTATGGGTTTCGGAATGGTCGTTCTACAGGTGATCTTCTCGTGTATGCCACACACTTATGGAGCGAGGCCATTGAGAAACATGGCGAAGCCCTTGCCGTTTCACTGGACGTATCAAAGGCGTTTGACAGAGTCTGGCACGGCAGCCTATTAAACAAGCTTCCATCTTTTGGAATCCCTGTTGGCTTGTGCAAATGGATCTCCGATTTTCTTGAGGGACGATCAATAAGAGTAGTCCTTGAGGGCTACACTTCTAGTCAACAACCTATTGACGCTGGCGTCCCTCAGGGTTCGGTGCTGTCTGCAACTCTTTTTCTACTGCATATCAACGATCTGCTCAACCCCGGCACCTTTGGGTACGCAGATAACACGACAGTGACAGCCAATTGTATATCCAACGCAAAAGCCAACAGGCGTGAGGTCGAGTCTTGTCGTGAGTCCTTAATTGAACGCTTAAATTTGGCCCTTCAGGATGTCTCTGATTGGGGCGATGCCAACCTGGTCCAATTTAACGCGTCAAAAACACAGGCGGGTCTGTTCTCCGCAAAACGAAGTCCATTTCTTATGGCTCCAACATTGGGCATTGAAATGTCCAGCAAGCTGAACTTTGGCGAGTACATCGAATCCATAGCGAAAACTGCTGCCAAAAAACTTGGTATCCTCTCGAGGGCAAGGCAGTACTTCTCCAAGAAGCAAAGGCTGCAGCTTTATAAAGCACAGAAAGATCCGACCTTGCATGGAATACTGCTGCCACCTCTGGGACGGCTCTGCCAAGAAACATTTGGCTGCTTTGGATTCGGTGGAAAGGCGTGCCAGAAGACTTATCGACAGCCCTACCCTTGTTGAAGCGGCGCTCCAGGAACTTGACCATCGCCGTAAGGTAGCATCCCTATCGGTTTTCTACAGGCTACACTTCGGAGAATGTGCGAAAGAATTACACGAATTAATTCCACCAGCCCCCTTCCATCATCGGGGAACCAGACGCAGGTTAGCGTACCATCCCTATATTAAAATTAAAAATAAAATAAAAATTCATAAAATTCATTTATTTTTGCAAATAGGCTTTTAAAAAGCGCTTTTACACGTCCCAATATTAACCCTACCACTGCTTCGGGACAATAAATGGGCCAGTGCTGAGAAGAAGCAGCGCAAGAAACTCAGTCACTATTGTTGACATTCCACCAGCTCGCACTAAGCGTTTCGATGACTCTTTTATAATGCGAACTGGAATGGACTGGAATTCGTTGCCTGCTGCTGTCTTTCCCGAAAACTATAATCCGGGCCTCTTCAAGGCGAGAGTGAATTAGCACTTACAGGGCAGATATGTACCATCCTAGACTGCATCCCACTTAACATCAGGTGCGATTGTGGTCAAATACCTGCCTTGTTATGCATAAAAAAATAAAATAAAATAAAAAATTTTTGGCTCGTGATTCGTTAAGGAATAGTCAACATCAAACTATAACAAATAAAATAAAGTTTAATCATGACGTATCTTCTCTTGTCAAATGTACCGTTTTTCTACTAACTTACTAAGTTAATAAAATGTCACATTTGCCACTTACGCCAACACAGATTTAGAAGCGATTGCATCTCGCGGAGCGCCCCGCACAACTGACAAATAAGCCGTTGTTATGCGCGGAAGCGGGGGAAACGTAGCAAGTGCTACAATGACACTGAACGCCCTATCTCGACAAATAGTAAAACTAACACCGTGCCGTTTTACCACTTTATAAATTATACATTCTTAAACACTTAGGCCGTAAAAACTCAATTTCGCTTTTTTTGTAAATGTGCCATTATACTGCTAGGTGAGCGATATGTCCTACAGACCCTAGAGGAATGACGCAGAAAATTCATATGTACTCGTATTGTGGATCACATGACGTTCTCCTTTGAGGAAAAGGTCATGCTGATAAAGTAGTGATGATGTTGATGGAAAGGTAGCAGGGAAGCGCTGGACGCAGGCCGCTACCAATCGATCAACGTGGAAAGCATTGAGGAAGGCCTATGTTCAGCAGTGGACGTCCTATGGCTGAAATGATGATGATGATGGAGGATTATTTAAACGCAGGACACTCTTTATACATGGACAATTTTTATAATAGCGTTTCTCTCGCAGGCAATCTATATATTGGCAAAACAAAACTTACTTGACTAGTAGGGTACCTACTTTAAGGGCCAATGGATCACGTAATCCCGAGATACATGAACTAATTTGCCTAAAAACCAAGGCCAATCACGGTACAATTCGCGTGGAGTATTCTCGGTTCTCATGGTTTCTACTGAGCACGATTTTCACCACGTAAATTATACTATTAAAAGAGGTCAAACTGTCGCAAAACCCAGTCGTCAATGAATATAATAAATATATGAAAGGTGTTGACAGAAAAGATCGGATGCTGTTCAAAACAAATCCACGAGGTGGTATAAAAAATAATTATTAATTACACATGATATTCAAATCATGATGTTGAATGCATTCATTATGTACAGTAAATAGGCCAATTCAAATTGTAATTTTTATGATTTCCGTATACTAAATGTTATTCGTAAATTGTTAAAGACAGACAGACAGACAGTAACTTCTCAACGAACATGCGAACAGAAGACTTTATTCATTGGCAATTTACCTAAAAATGCTAAGATTGCCGGTGTTGCTTAGAAAAGTTGAAACAGAAAAGCTGCAACATTTTTCTGTCCCCGTTGCAGCAAAAAACTCGGCTTGCATATTGATTGTTTTAATTAAATAATTGTATAAGATGTGTATACTGTACTGACATATCCCCGTATAATACATTTGAAAAATACATTTTATGCTTGTAGTACTTTTGGAAAGTAGGTAAACGTTCTTTCTAATTAGTCTGTAATTTCAATAATTTACCTTTAACTTTATTTTCATAAATTAATATCCTTCCATCCTAATCTTTAAATAATAGCCTAATCAAATTTAAATAGATAGATATAAACTATTTTTGCAAGATTACATAAATCAATATATAACATACAGTCATATAAACATCAAGTATAAATTTATGATTACTTACTTATTAGTGTTAGTCATAATATTAATAATGTAATATTATTTGTTAAGCATTTATAATAATTATTTCTAAGTTGTTGATTTAAATGTACGAGTATGTTAGCTAATAATAAGACATTAATATGAAACATCTTACTACATGTCCCAATAAAAAGGGCAGATACTCACTTGTCTCACAATTATTATTATTGTTATTTTTTCAGTAATTAACCTAGAAGTACATAAGAATAGTATTTTATTGCATTTTGTTGTGGTTGTTTTTAACTTTGGTGTAATGTTGTTTATCTGAATAAATTGTTAGTTTGAATGAACTCTGAATTGTTTATTTTACCAATATTTAACTATGATTGTGAGTAATTCACTGTGCGTGCTTCTATAATGTAACATAGCACTGGGGCATGCCTAACAGTGTAACACAGCACTGGGGCGTGCTTCTAATAGTGTAACAGAGCTCTGAGGCGTGCTTCTAGAAGTGTAACAAGTAAATAAATGTGTAACAAGGCACTGGGACGTGCTTCTAATAGTGAAATAAAGTACTGGGGCGTGCTTCTAACAGTGTAACATAGCTCTGGGACGTGCATAAAGAAGTGTAACAAGTTAACAAGGCACTGGGGCTTGCTTCTAATAGTGTAACACAGCCCTGGGACGTGCTTCTAATAGTGTAACACAGCACTGGGACGTGCTTCTAATAGTGTAACACAGCACTGGGACGTGCTTCTAATAGTGTAACACAGCCCTGGGACGTGCTTCTAATAGTGTAACACAGCACTGGGACGTGCTTCTAATAGTGTAACACAGCACTGGGACGTGCTTCTAATAGTGTAACACAGCACTGGGACGTGCTTCTAATAGTGTAACACAGCACTGGGACGTGCTTCTAATAGTGTAACACAGCACTGGGACGTGCTTCTAATAGTGTAACACAGCACTGGGACGTGCTTCTAATAGTGTAACACAGCACTGGGACGTGCTTCTAATAGTGTAACACAGCACTGGGACGTGCTTCTAATAGTGTAATATAGCACTGGGACGTGCATAAAGAAGTGTAACAGGTTAACAAGGCACTGGGGCTTGCTTTTAATAGTGTAACACGGAACTGGAACGTGCTCCTAATATGGTAAAATAGCACTGGAGCGTGCTTTAAATAGTGTAACAAACAGCACTGGGGCATGCTTCTAATAGTGTAATAGCACTGGGGTGTGCTCCTAATAGTGTAATAGCACTGGAGTGCTTCTAATGACGTTATACAGCTCTAGGGCGTGCTTTTAATAGTGTAACAATTTATTAGACAGCAACTACGGTATAAAACTGGACATGAATAAGTAGGATAGAATATAAAATAAAAATGCAGGTATATGATTAATTGCTATTTTTATTTGGCTTTCATCACAATACATACGTTTAGGCATTCCGCACGCACATAGTCCCATACTTATCACTTTTAACCACCCAAAACGCACCCACTTATCTTAAATTTACTCATCTAAAGGTGGATTCGCACACAGAAATAAAAATTCAAAAAATAAATTACTATTTTTTTCCTCACATAATGCTTTTGCTGTTTTTTGACTGTACCCGATTGGACATTACATAATAAAATAAATACGTCAAAAAAACTAAGCGGTGTTCCCTAAGCTCGGCATATTTCAACGTGGGAATCGAAGTGTAAAACATATTAACCAAGATTGTTGATATTTTAATCTTAGCATGGCTGGAATATTCCAGACGCCTGGAGCGGTGGTTTCCAGGTTAGATCCGCCTGGACTGGTGGAGGATCATTTGGCGGACGCTGAAGGTGGAGAGCCCTAGACCGATCGCGGCCAGGGCGAGAGCTGACCTGGTCATCATCTTCTCGCGATTCGCTGGCTGGAAAGAAAGAGAAGAAACTATTAGCAACAAGTAGGTATACAGTATTATAGTGAGGTGACATCCAGGTTTCCAAGTAAATTGTCATTTTGAGACAAGTTTTTCAGTAGTAAAAATGGATCATCACATCTGAAGAGTATTTTAGAATTCTACAGGTCTAGCGCATAACTGAGTCAGTGCCTGAGGTTTGGAAGCGGCACTGGAGGTGTGACATAAATTTATGACGTAACAGAGCATACAAGTGCGTGTGAAGCACATCTGGAGTAGAGATGGGTTATACTAGGTAAATTTGATACTAGGTGCACCTATTCCTAGTATTTATTAATACTTAATCCATATACCTATTCCACCTAGTACGTAGTAATTTAGCATACTTGACGCGACTAGTGCGGACTAATCCACGTAATATGACTTTAAAATATTTTTTTTTAAAGATACAACCGTAGTATGAATAATGCAATTTGAAATTGAATAATAATTCCTCCCTTCATACTTCAACAGGCTTAGGACTGTCAACTTAAAAGTTGGCGTATTTAAAAGATATCAATTTCATAAAAATATTTACATATTTTTTCTTATTTTCATGAATATGGTTTGACTACGTTTGTGTGCGTTTGCTTCGTCGCGCTCAAATTTGTTTGGTCAGACAGAGACGGAGTGAATCTCTACGTTCGCACATAAGCTTAGCGAGAAATACTAGGTGCGCGTAATACAAGACTACGGATTACGCAATAATAACCTCTATTACTTTGATGGTAGGGTCGGAAATCGTGTAATTTATAAAATACTAGGTGGATCAAGTATTTATAAAATACTAGGTGGATCAAGTATTTAAAAAATTGGAATAGGTGCCGCCTAGTACTGTAAAATACCTAGTGTGTGGAGCTGTTCTAGTAAATACGTCTCATCTCTAATCTGGAGTCTCGTTGACATTTGACGTCACAAAAACTCCCTACTGTACCGCTTCCTACTGACACTGATTCAGCTATGAGCTAGCTAGACCTTTAATTCGCATACGAGAGCACAAAACTGTTTAAAAACAAGTCTTTCCAGGGAAAAGGAATTCGTGGACTTAGGATATTTTAAATTTAATGAATAATACGCTTATGATTCAGAAAGCAATCAAGAAGTTCGATACTGAAATTAGAAACTCATTATCTTCGCGCTCCATTTATAAGAAAACTAATATTATATTTCCGATAAGTTACTTTGTCACATTTGGACTATGTGCACCCAACATGGCTGATAAGATATAAAACTTTCTCACTGATAAATTACATAATAAATAACGATATACAACTACAGACAGCTGTAAATTTGGTATGATGTGAATCGGACGTGTCGCTGACACTTTGCCAAAGAAATTATACAGTGTGAGTCACGTTTAAGTGTACATATGAAAATAGATGAAAATAGACCTATTTTTATCGACAAAAAAGAGGTTAAAAAATTTTTGAGATTTTTTTTTAATTTTTTATATAATTTTTTTTCTTCCAATTACTTATTGTAAAGAAAACGTAATAACTTTTAAACTAAGCGGTATATCCTGATAAAATAAAAACAGTAATAATCCTAAATAACAGGCGATACTAAAAAAATACATAAAATACACAAAGAATGCCAACAAATAATAAAAAATGATACTTTTTGAAAAAAATCTGCTTTGAAGTTCGTGTTTTTTTGGTTATTTGATAAATTTCTCCAAAAAATGCCCCTATAACAGGTGGTTTTTATTACTTTGTATTATTCTCTATCGTATTATCTTTGTAAAACCAAAAATCACATGTCTCTATCCCTATCACAACATTTGCTATGATCGTTTGAACAAAGGCCTGCCACAACATTATTCTCCGCTACAGGTAGAAACAATTTTAATTTTAACTAAAATGCTTATTTTGCTTCGAAATCTTTTGTTTTTATTTGAAATCTAACTTGTCTTTATCAAAATTACAAATCTAGAGCCATTTTCAGTTTTGTTGTTAACGAAGCGTTGAATGCCGCGCCCGGAGAGGCTTAGTTCAAATGATCATTGCAAACGTTGTGATAGGGATAGAGACATACGATTTTTGGTTTTACGAAGGTAATACGATAGAGAATAACACAAAGTAATAAAAACCACCGGTTATAGGGGCATTTTTTGGAGAAAGTTATCAAATAACCAAAAAAAACACGAATTTAAAAGCAGATTTTCTTCAAAAAGTATTATTTTTTATTATTTGTTGGCCTTTTTTGTGTATTTTATGTATTTTGTTAGTATCGCCTGTTATTTAGCATTATTACTGTTTTTATTTTATCAGGATATACCGCTTCGTTTAAAAGTTATTACGTTTTCTTTACAATAAGTAATTGGAAGAAAAAAAATTCTATAAAAAATTTAAAAAAAATCTCATAAATTTTTTGACCTCTTTTTTGTCGATAAAAATAGGTCTAGTTTCATCTATTTTCATATGTACACTTTAACGTGACTCACACTGTATAACTGCACCATTATACCATTTATTGTGACTTTAATTGCTGAATAAGATTAATTTATTGACTAATATCCCATACAATGGGTTTGATCGCAATTGATAGATCGTTAGAGAAAAAAAACACCTAAATACATAGCACAAGTTACAACTTACAACATAAACGAAAATATAAATCTAGCATCGCTATAAAATATAATAACATATAAAATATAATAGATAGTCGGGATATGTTTAGTATACGAGTAGACATAATGTTAAGAGCATCGGTAGCTGCTGGTAAGATAGCCAGTTCCTCTGTGGTTGAGGGTTCTGGGTGCATCTTGCTTCCATCTTCGGCCTGATCATCCCTTTCCATCAGGTGATATGCAAGCAAAGAACTTCTCCATTGTGAGTACAAAAAGGAAAAAAATAGAAAAGACCTTGATGCTGTCAACGAGCCAAAATTTTGCCAAATAATAATACTTAAACGGTGATATATTTACAAATAAATTATTGCAGAACGTGGAAACAAGAATATGCGTAGAACATTCCTAAATGCTGCCAATTTCGTTTTTAGCATTTTTGTAAACAGAAAATAAATCACTACTTTCACATGACCAACTAAAATCCACAATATAATAGAGTGGCAGTGGGTGGACATTGTTGATAATTTTAAACTTTGGACATCTGCCACGTTCAATTGATGTATTTAAAAGAACAATGATAGAACATGCTTATTTTCCCACAACCGTTAAGTTTTTGCCTGATGGAAACTGGGAAGTGATGATCAGGCTGAAAGTAGAAGCGAGCTTCACCCGGAATCCTAAACCACAGAGGAACTGGCTATCTTACCTCCAACTGCCGGAACACATCAATGCTGTTATGGCGGCAGTGGCAGGTAAGATGGTGGTAGCTAACCAGGTTTAGAACAAGCCCTACCACCAACCAAAGTAGTTAGTTGTAAACCAGTAAAACCATGAAGGCTGGACAAGTCAAATAATTAACTAAGTAATAAATTAAATTAAATAACAATTAATTATTGCACAACTGTAGTCATAATAAATAAAAAATACTATCAATCACGGAGTCCAATGAATGAACTCAGATCATACAATTAGAGAAATGATAAGAAATCTTTCAATGGAAGTAAAGAGAGACTTGCGCCATTTCCACGATAAAATCAATGTTTTATAAACAGGTAGTCAAGTTCGAACGTCTACTGTTGACGAAGAAAGAGGTTCGCATATCGCTTGCTGGTTTTGTAAATACTCTTATTATTCATCATTTTGCTTTGATTATACTGATGTTGTGAGCCATATCGGAGATGTTTGTGTTTTGAAAGAAAAATTATTTATTCAAAGTAAAATCAATAATGAAACTAAAATGACCAGTTATAAAAAACTGAATAGGATCGTGGTGGTCCAAAAAGGCCTCAAATGGAGATCAAATAGAGAAGGAATGAGGAACTGATAAAAATTGACTTTATTTAGAAAAGATGTGAATAAAATCTTAGATATAAAAGATTATCTGTATAAAGTTAACAATTTTATTAACGCAGAATTAGAAATTGGAAATATAGATAAAAAATCAGACCAGTAACAAGACAAGATTTATGTTTATCTAACAGAGAATTTTCTAGTACAATTTTTTAAACGCTTACATAAAGACGCAGTGCAAAAACACCTCTACTGGCCGGTTAATTATGAGTGTTTTCATGTATATTATGTGCTACTTGCAAAAGCCGAACGAATCAGTTTTAGTCTTTCGTTATGCAACGACCCGGCTTGGCTTCGAACCGAAATAGACTCGTGACAAAGATGGCGCCAAAGTAGGTATGCTCATACGCACAAGGGACAATCAATTGTCAATACCGTCGACGCATTTCAGTATTCAAAAACAATTAGTTTTGCCTAAACAGGACAGTAACATTTTGGTACGGAATATTTTGGAATGGACTACAGGAACTGGGCATGATTCTGGCATTTTTTAGCAGTTTGTAAGACAGTAAGAATAAGGTTTTTTTCTCTTTATCAAACTTCTTCACTTACTGTCTCCTACACAAAGTATAATTTCTGACGGATTCAATTTCGCACTCGTTTCATGGAGGGAAGTAAACCATGTAAAAAGCCGGAGCGAAGCGATTTGAGAATTAAAAATGTCATAAACATTACTTTGTCTAGGGGCTGGTGCATTTCCTATACACTAACCTAATTTACAATAGAATAAGCTGTAAGTTATAAAATTAGAAGGATTTCTTAATTTCGTCCAATTAATTACAATGGATTCTAAAATAATTAGACCGTCAATTAGTTACTTGACTTTGGTCAGAGATTATTCAATTAGTGGCTGGTGTTGTGACGTCATATCAGATAGTTACAAAATGTGACATAATATTACTTTATCCGTATCAATTACATTTTCGTGGGTAGACTGATGATAACATCTTAGTAAGGCAACCGTTAACGGGACTATTCCCACCTCTCGTTCCCACCGCTGCATCTCCTGTGTAGCCAGGATCTACAGCTTGACCGCCAATAACCCAACCAGTGAAGGTCAAGTTTGACCCTGGGAAAAGCTAAACTGTCATTGGACCCGCAGCGAAATTAATCAGAAGAACATAGGAAGAGTTCGTATTTGAGAAAATTAGCTAAACGTTTTATACATCAATGGCAGTTTGACCACGTTCTTTTCTTAACTCGCTTCTTCTGAGAATGTCCTTGAATATTGGATATTATAATAATGCATTATCTTTTCATTGATAAGTTTTCTAGAAATTTAGCAGCAAAAAAAGTTTTACAATGTATATGATTGAACTGATAGTTTATCTGCGTGGCACATGCCGGAGATATCTTGAGATTAGAGATATCATGAACTTTAATCAGTCAAGTCGGGGAGGTATTTTTTCAGATAGGATTTTGTGTGAAAGTTTAAGATAGTGTGTCTGGGAATTCAGGTGAATATTATTCATGTAAGAAACAGGTAAATGACGTTACTGATATGCCAAGATCTCTCTGATTAAAGGAACAAAGAAAGTAAAAGGTTTATTAAAATCAAAATAAATTTGAATTTTCTTGGCATTTTGTATCAACTATTAACCAGTAGTGTAAAATTCTGTCTCTTCCTGGTACGTTAAGTTTTTATTTTTACGACTTAGAAACGAATATTATCATTAAAGTTTGCATTATAGAAATAAGACGTCCTTTTCGTCTTTTTCAGGTTCTGATTCTTCCGATGTGACTCTCTCAATGTTTGCAGCGTGGGACGCCCATCCACAAGGTGGACCGACGACCTCACAAAGACACTGGATGCAGGCCGCTACCAACCGCGCGATATGGAAATCATTGGGGGAGGCTTATGTTCAGCAGTAGACTTCCTGTTGCTGAAGTGATGATGATGATGATGATGGATGATCGATTGTTCATTGACACGTCAGTCAGAGATGCAAGTCAGGACATACAGACATGCGTCTCCCGAATTAACTGTTAGTTTATTTTTACGTTATTTGCGTGCAAAAATATCACGCGCTGCGAATATTTTGGCTCCAATCCATAGACAACGACCTTCACGCATTGGGGTTTGACAAAACAATAATGTAATGTGCTATTACATGAAACTTATTTGGTACAAAACACAACACTTTATGGATGTTAAAAAGAGGTGTGTTTGCACGAGGATGACAAAATGTTTAAGTTTATAAGACCTTGTGAATTGTATAGAATGAGAAATTGCTGATGACCTTCGCCAAAATTTTGACAATAATAATGTAGTTAAACTTTAGACTGGCGCCTTTGCAGAGCTAGCAAATATCGCTGCAATTTTTTCACTTCTTCGAAATTGGAGTTAAAAGTATGTAAAGCAACAAATATAGATATATTTTATGGGTTTATCAATGCAATTTTTTAAGTGCCAAATGATCACAGCATTCACAGCTACGTTCTTATCAGGAATTAAAATTCTACTATTAAAGCTGAAGTGGGAAAAACATGTACTATAAACAACACTGGTGCCAAAATAGTGCCCTGCAAGAGCCCTTTAATTAACAACCTGCCTCAACATCTTCGATACACAACAATTTCAATGCATCAATCGATCGTATAACTCACTACATCTATTTTTGGATTTGGACACACAAAACTACGCAAAATGCTTTCTTATCTCGACGCGCGTCATTGTCATATGCCGCATAAAAATCTTTATAAAAAAGTCATCAAAACAAACTGCCTTGTAGACTATAAACAAACACGCATATCATTTAACTATCTCTAATTGATGAATAATACCAAAGTCCAAAGCAAATATCTTTATTGTTTCTAGTTACGAGATTGTGAACGCGTAAAAGTGGCATTGACGTACGTTTTCATAGTATTGTGGCTTTTAGAGATAATATTTTTTCGTGGCAACAGTAATTCACCTGGGCTAGTTATTTGGAGTGACAATATTACAGCATTGTTCCTTGAAACAGAAACTTATTAGTTTTGGTTGCCTGTATGAGCAATGAGTAGAATAAAACTTCATTCTTTGGTATTTTAGAAACTGAATATTAATAGTGAAACAATAATTCAATTTAATCAATATTATCTTTTAGATTTTTTAAATAATGTGAGCGCACATCTTATATTTGTTCCAAATGGGCGTTATTGCAACCAGATAAGACGTCACAGTGTTTAGATATTTACCTACATAAGATCATTTTGTTCATAAAATATGCGGAACATAATGATAGAATGAAAATTAATGCACTTTTATGGAAAAGAAATGATGGAAAGGAAATAAAAACGATTACTACAGCCGGATTTTAAACGCATTTTATCATTACGGCACGCATTCGCAAAAGCTACAATCTCCGGCCAATCAATCCAACTTTATCGTCGCGATACCGGTGACACTGCGCAGTACGAGGCGCCGCTGTGGCGTAGGCAGTATGTACATTACTGAAATAGATTGTTTTCAAAGATATACTGGCGGACCGTAAATTTGCGACGGTTTACGGCATTTTTTATGCTTGTCTTTGAAAATACAAAAGTATTTAAACTACAAACAATCGCTTTAGGAGGAAATGTAGAAATTTACAACCAGCTTCAGTTCTTTTTGTTAAACTAGATCCACCGTAGATCACTATATCCTGGATTCAAATTCAAATAGTTTATTAATTACATAGGCCCTTTCTAGGGCACTTACACACGTCCAAAATATAGCTTGCCCTACCACACCACTGGACAACATAATGGGCGGGTGCTGAGAAGAAGTGGCGGAAGAAACTCAGTCACTTTTGTCAGCCTCTGAGGTTAACCCCTGAGGTTATGATACTTATGATAGTTTATGGTGATATAGAAGATTAAACCAGACGTGCTCATGGTATGGTATGGTGCTATACTTATTGACTTGAAGAGATAGAGCAAAGTTTATCTAATTAGTCAGCACTGTTGACAAATATTTATTCTGTAAAAATTATGCCAATATCACGTCAAGATTTTTTTAATGCCAGAAGCTTCAAGGAATTAAAAGAATTCAAAGAAAGCCAGTAGTGCTATAAAAAGGCTGAGGCTAATAAGATACTAAGACGGTTGTAAGGTAAGTCACTAGCTGGTATGTTAATACCTCTTTGATTCACACATTTGCCAAGGATTTCCTTCTATGAACATCTTTGATATCTTCTGCTTTAGAAAACAGTTAACATTATATTTGGTGAGTGAGTCACACTAAATTCTTGTGGGATTTACCTTATACCAGAATTAAATAAAGGATAAGGATATATTTCTACGAAAACATTGTTAGAAGCAGCAAACTTATTTTCGTTGCACTCGAATACCAAACAAGTGAAACAACACAGCGGACATGGAAAATTCTCAAATTAATTCTTTAAAACGAAAAGCTCCAAACAAGCTCCAAGCGCATAATGGACTCGCAAAATTCTCAAACGAATTCTTTAAAATGAAAATACTGATGCTACTACAAACTAAGAAAAAGAAGAGGGCAAAGCCCTGACATGGATTCAACAATGTGCATGTACAAGTGTTTTTTCACTTGTCTCTCTCGTTATAAAGACAATTAAATGTAACGTCAATCGTGTGGAACCAATATTTATGCGAATGGCTTTATAAATAGCCCATTGAGACGTAACCAACACTCCCCGAGCGCAAATATTAACGTGTGACGTATTTTACAGACGACAGCACTACACATTTTTGTTGAAAACTCAACCCTATTACAACTTGCATAAGACCCCACAGTGTGACGTGTGTGTGACGTAGTACGCGTTGGATGCGCAAGCGCTTATCCAATTTGAAATACATGAGTTTGGGAGAGGCAAATCATTGAAGGAGATAATACCAGTTTGAAGAGGAATCAGATTAATGCACATAATATTCAAGATTTCTTAAAATATTTCAAAGTTCCAAGCCAAACCTTGGCTTCTGGGATTTCAATGATTTATTTGACAGGGCCATCATCAGGTCATTTACGCCCGTATTCACAAACATTACTATGAGGTCTCACAGTGCGCGTGGACTCACAGGGTGATACAGGAACCAATCACAGAGCTCTATTCAACGCCGTGCGTTCGATTTGCTGCTTCACTTAAGCAAGCATAGTTTGTGAATACGGGCGTTAGTCTCCACTGCAGGGGCACGACCCTCTCCAATTTACCAGAGGCAAATGAGGATTTGGCCTACACTCCCCACGCTGGCCAGACGGGTTGAGAAAGCCTGATCACACAATTGTCCTAAAGGACATCTTACGACATCCAAGGGAAAAGTGGGGGTGGTCCTATTCTACACTGCCGGAACTACACGGTTAAACCAGGGCATTGCTCTAGACCAAATAGAATTTAGAGCAGAAGTGTTATAATCGGATCAAAGGTTATAATACAGTGATTAAAAAGAGATATTTAAATGGTAGTCACAACAATTTGAAGTTATTACGACTAGGTATCATTTTGATTACGCCTATGCTTAAATAAATACGTTGAATGAAATTAAAAAATATATCGTTGACACAGACAGATTATACTTTGTCTCAAGATTGATAAGAATTTAGACCTGATAATAAAGCAAACTTTTGTGATATCATCTAACAGATTAAATAACTTTAGATTGATATTCTATGCTTGGGTGCTGATAAATATTTAGGGCAGGGGATTATCAAAAACTTACATGAAAGACTGCAATCGCAAATTTCAACCGTAATTTTTTGGACAATTAGTTCGGGTCAAGGGTATTTTTATCCTCAACGAAAAATTATTGGCCTGCATCTCACCTGCTGATAGAAAGTGATGATCAGGCCGAAGGTTTCAAGAACTCAACCACAGAGGAACTGGCTATCATACCTCCAATTGCTGGCTCACAACAATTCTGTTAACATTGCGACAGGCTCCAGCTAGCCTAAGTCTGTAAATGGTGCAGTCAATTGCATTTTCACCATCTTAAGGTGTGATGGTGATTAGTGTAGTAGATATTGAAAAGGAATATAATTGACCTTTTTTCAGATATATTCAATCAAAAGACGAACTACGTAATTTGAAATATCTAAAATCAATGATAATGTGTGAATCACGAAGTTGCTATGGCGCTCAAATTCAGATTCCGGCGTAGATTACTCGTGCGCTACTAAATTCTATGTCAACGAACTATTTACTACTGAGTTTATAAATAAAAGTGTTGCTAGGTGCGAAAACGGAACTAAAATACTCATTGATGATCTGTTGAATTAATAAAATGTATGTCGACCATTAATAATACTACGGTTATAGAATCTTTATTAATTGGAGCATTTTGTAAAGAAAGATTGGATTTGATTTGAAATTTTATTTTGGGTTTGACTGTATTTTCAGTGCCAGGCTGTTGACCTCGATGTATTTTAATAAATTGTTTTGTAATTCTATAAATAAGTGTCTTAAGCTTTGGAAGAAACTTTTTCTTTGGCATTATGACCTATTTTACTTTTATTTTTAACGTTTAATAAAGGAATTTAAACCGAAAACAATATCTCTGACGGCGATCTTGAACTAATTGATTTCTGGGTTACTGTAACACGATAATTGTTAATTGGTTACATGTAACAATGTTTCTTCATTGTTAGATTGCCATAGTTTTTGCCAGCGGCTTCGTCCGCATCTTTCAGACTGTAGAGCTAGTAGTTATTACATACATAGTATATTCTGTCACCGTCGCTATGTTGACATCTCGCTTTGCGTGAGAGGGATGGCAACATTTGAAACTTCGGATAACGTTTTTTGGAGTAACCCTGCTGGACTGCTTCAGAAAGTTTTTACAGCGAATACCACAATTAGAATCACGGTCGTTGTGACAGGAAACAGAAATATGCGTTCAGCCTTTTCAAAATTATTTGTGCCAAAAAATAGCCTATATTTTTGTTAAAAGTCCAAACTAACTGTACCAGAATTCGTCAAAATTGGTTGAACAGTTTCGGCGCGAAATTAATAACAATCAGAAACTAACGTTTAGAATGTTTATACTATTACGATGATTTATTCTTCAGATGCTGCACTGCAACGAAGTAAATGATTTCTATTGCGTTCCAATGTAAGATGATGAGTCATTCCGAGTCATCGACCGCACACATATTGCTGTTTGTTATCAAGTTCTATTAGTGTTCTTTCTTAGTTAATTTAGATAAGAGACTAGTTATTAACAACCTTTATCGGAAATAGGTTTGAGAAGTTATTGCCTTTCTTTTATCGTGTGGATTGTAAGTACAGCTGATATAACAATTATGGAGTCAGACTTTGGCAATTCAGCGTCTAAAACACATATTTCTTTCGGAAAGTCAGGTAGTTCAAGCTTGCAATAATAAATACGGTCCACAGTATAATTTTTAAATTTTATCAGCGTCACCTGGGAATCAAATCAAACCCTTAGGTTCATTACTCGCTAACCACTGGGCAATGAAAGTGTTATACAATGCCTCTTCTCAACAGTAAGATAGCTAGCATACTAGAAGTTGTAATATAAGGAGTTTCTTCCGTCATTACATAGCACCATCCGATATTTTTGGAAGAGAAAATGGGCAAGACATATTTGAGACGTGAACGATAAGAGCATTGGAAATATGTTTCTTCCGCCAAATCTTCTCAGGACCAGCTTATGTCCTGAAGTGGTGGTAGAAGAGCCATATTTGGGAGTTTTGGAATATTTAAGTCCACTGAATCGAGCTCAAATACAATTTGAATTTAGATAACAGAATGTTATGATACGGCCATAAGGTGTATGGAGCAGATCTGTCTGGGAAGAAATTTGAAGGTCAAGTAGCAATTGACGTAACATTCCAGCCTGGCATATAACAATGGGATCGGGTTCGCTGGATAGAAATAATGTCTGTTTTCCCAAGCATGGCAGAAGGACATCTTCTATTTTAGAAGAACAAAAATTTTAATACAATAATAAGAGCCCTGAGCTGAAAATCTACCATAGACAGATGAGACCTAGGAGTTGAGACTGAACATAGTTTGCCAATTATTGTCTCTCTCTCTGTCCAAATGTAAATCTTAAAGGGGGTGTACCAAAGGATGAAAGTTTGCATGGGGATCCTTAATCTTAAGTTAGAGATATAAAAATGTTTTTGGTGTGGTGTTTCAAATCGGGGTAAGCAATAATGTTTCTGTGAAAGAAATATGCGGGCGATTCGTAAAACCATTCTGGTTTAAATGCAAATGTACCCACCACTACCTCCATTATTTTGTATGTTCTCTTCCATGCTAAATACAGCACGAACAAAGTGACATGTGCAAATAGTTCCTATTTCCGATGCGGAAGAGGGACGCATATACGTGCGGACGGAGTGAGATAGCACCATCAGTGCAGGAAAGACCTTGTTCGTTATTGAATGAGGTACTTCTATGAAGTTTAAAATTATTCTAAATATTGTAGAGCCTGTGCTATGCTACGCATTGTGGAAGTTTCAGCCAAATGACATCCATTGCTGGAAAAAGGTCTCCCTCAAGGATTTCCATAACGATCGGTTTTGCGCTTGCCGTATCCAGGTTCTTTCGGCGACTTTCACCAGATCGCCGGACCACCTAGCCTAGTGGGAGGCCTGCCCACGACACGTCTTCCGGCCCGTGGTGAGCTATAGCAACTACATATAAGATCCTTCTGTGAAGAAGAAACGAAGAAGAAGAAGTACGAAGACTTATCATGAAGTACAGTCAGCGTAAAATAGTTCGTGACACCCAAAGTGGCCAAAAAGTTGATTACACAACTTTATTCCAATGAGGGCTATCGTTTTTATACTTAACAGTTGGCACCCCTGGCGATTGACAGGACCTTACTCTACAGTGGCGCCATCTTGATGAGTGCAAATGCGATAGTCCTCCTACCACTTTAGCGCTCACCAGTTGGTGCCACTGTCTTCGCTACTAGCAAGTGACAGGACCTTACTCTACAGTGGCGCTAACTGGTGAGCGCTAAAACGATAGCCCTCATTGTAACAAAGACGTGTTGCGAACTTATTGACTACTTTGGGTGTCACGAATTATTTGACGCTAACTATACCATAGTATAAAAATATTTTTTGCTAATCAACAGAGCTCGCAAAAAAAATTGAGTCAGTGCAAAGAACTTCACAAATCAATCGGCACACATTATAGTCACAGGTAGTAACAGTCCATCACGGAAACCGAACCCAAGGCCAACAGTTCTTTGACTGCATTTGAGACTCAAGGCGAACTAGAGATCTTACACTCTGAATGAAAGGCGTTTCTTAATACGTTAATATTATCTATTACACTATTAGCAAATAATTTTAAACAATTTCAATCCAAAATTGATCTAGAGGTGTAAAAATCTATACTAATATTATAAATGCGAAAGTAACTCTGTCTGTCTGTCCCGCTTTCACGCCTAAACCACTGAACCGATTTTGATGAAATTTGGCATAGATATAGTTTGAGTCCCGTGAAAGGACATAGGATAGTTTTTATCCCGGTTTTTGAAACAGGGACGCGCGCGATAAAGTTTTTCTGTGACAGACAAAGTTCCACGCGGGCGAAGCCGCGGGCGGAAAGCTAGTGAAACTATAAATTGGGATGATGAGTCAAAATAATGATTTTTAAAGTGTATTAATTGCTTAGTGACTATTATTTTCTACTAAACACAACTTAGCGACAACAAAATGTTTTGTTTATAGGCACTTTGTAGATTTTTTCTATCACACCTATATGACTGGGATACAATGCCTCCCAAAATGTCTGCCCAGTGTGGGGGAGTGTAGAGTGCTCCTGCAGTGGAAATTAAAAATGACCTGATAAGGATGATGGTGCCTCTAGCTCGATGGTGATCTAATTTGCCGATTGTTAATATTTTTACTACTGTTTTGCACTGGAAGGAAGTCGAACTTTAACTTCCAACTCCTCTATGTTCTTGATCAACTTCGTTGCGGGCCCAATGACAGTTTAACTTTCCCCCGGCACAAACTTGGCCTTCACTGGTTGGGTTATTGTCTGAAGATCCTGGCTACACAGGAGTTGCAGCGGTGGGAAAAGAGGTCATAGATAGGACTATTCGCTGGCCATATTGCGTTGATGATAATGTTAAATGCGTGCTTTTGAAATGACAGATTTGACCCAAAGCCTTATCAAAAGCCAAAGGTTGAGAGTTGAGAAGTTATAAAAATAGTTTATTTATACTATAAATATAGGGCGAATGATATAACTATCTCTATCATAGAGATAGTCTTGGAGAAAGGTGGTTTGAAAGTCGAGTGTGGGTTATGTCATAGTTAACTTTAACCTTATCGACAGATTAACTGCAACTAAAATAGTAAGACACGGGTCTTAACGCGACGTTTAACGACGTTTGTAGATTAACTGCAAGTTACAGAATTAACCTCTGTGATGTAAGGTAAGCTACATATTGAGATTTAAAATTGAAATAGCTCAGTTCCAATTAAATAATATTATGCCATTTGTATCATGCAGTTGCGAAGTAAAGTTAGTTAATTTGTTAAATGGGAAAAAAAAAATATGGCATAATTTTTTTTTTGGAGAAAACTAGGCACTGATAAAGGCCCCCTAAGATAGCTTGATGACATTAGTTCAAGCTTTTTGGGACGAGAAACCACAAATGAGTGCACATAACACCAACTATGGTTGTGGATTCGGATTCTACTGGGGTCAAATGTCAGTGATTGATTGCGGAAGTATCTTACATACAATACAGCAACAAACTAAATACATAATATCAAAACGTTGTTTACGAAAAATAAAAATTTTTACTGTTACCACAATTCAATTTTAAATTAGCAGTGAAAACTCATAGGCTTGTGTAAGACTTATTTTTTGTATGCTACCTGTATTTTAATATATGTATAAGTTGTATATTTTCCTAATAAAGAAAAAAAAATACGATAAGTACCTACTTGAAAGAGGTTTTAAATACCCAAATGTAAAGTCACTTTACCATCAATATTATCATCAATAAGTTCCTTCTTCGTTGTGGAAAACAAAAAGCTACAAACGTAAAAGTTAAAAACGTAAAAAACAACAGCAAAGGAAGTTAATACGGAAAATGCACTTATTTATCGTATTAACTGCAAAAATCACGTTGCAAGCACGCTTTGGTAGGAAACCCTATAGGGCTAATGCAGTTGATGCTCCATCGCACTTGTCGGACTGGATTTGTTTACATGTTCATTTATATAATGCTACCGGTAAGGTAAACAACAGCAAATTAACCCTTAGTAAGGCAATGGGAATTCAATTACCTTATTTTGAACTTTATTTCCCTAGTCTTCATGTCAAAAAACAACATTTATTTATTGTTTTTGGACTCAATTGACTTGCTCTGCCCTATCAAGGAAAGGTCTTAACCTTTCCTTATCTGTATCTTAATACAATGTGGCACCAAGTACCTTGTTGTAATAAGTGATGTCTTGCAATGAAAATTGTTTAATTTTGTTTGTGCTGTTTTTTGTATTTAGGTAGAAAAATCAAATTCTTTATTGTAAAATACATAAAAGCTTTTCTGTATTAAATACATAAAATGCTGGAAATAGTTTAGGCATAAACATTTTTTTTTTCTCTTTCTTATCTAGGTAGGTAGGTACCTAATTTTTCCCTACACCACGTGTGGTGTAGTGAGCACACAAAACAAATGGTTTTACCTCTTTAATATTAGTTGATGTCCTTATTTAAATTAGAATGAAAGTTAAACTCAAATATAAAAGAGTAGCTACAGCATTTAGAATGTCTGTCGTTTCAGCCGAAAGACGTCCACTGCTGGACAAAGGCCTCCCCCAAGGATTTCCACAAAGACCGGTCCTGTCTGACTGATTCCAAAATAAGTTTGCTAGCACTGTATTTGATTGTGTAAATAAAGAATTTATTGGGCTTTTGAACCAGGAACTTATAGAAATAAGATTACAATTAATAAACAATAGTTAACTCTTTCAAGGAGTAAGTATATAAAGGCAGATTTGTAATTTAAAAAATACCACATGGAAAGATAAAATGGCGCCACATTCCTCCTATGTAAATCTTGTGGGCTCTTGTAGGGTTTTAGGAGAAAAACACATCAGGTTTTGAAAAAATCTAGGAAGTAGGTATTAATTGAATGACAGCAAATTAAAAAATCTATGTGGGTTGACTGAAAATTTTTAATACTGGAGAACTGAAGAGTTGAATACCGATATTTCCGTACCGCGCGGGAATAACTTGACATCTCGACCTGCACTTTTTTTTTTTATTAGCTTAAGCGCTTCCTCTACCTTATACCCTACTGGTATAAAAAACTCAACTCGAAATACCCAAAAATACTTGAAAATACAGCTCTTGTTCATAAGTAAATATCTCTAATTTAGGCAATAAATATTTGACATAACGATATATGCAATTAATATTATTCTTACAAACATTTATATTTCGATTTATCAATGTATGTCAGAACATGTATTTATTAATATCTCGACTTATACAGGGTGTTGATTTCAATCCTCGCCATATTTATTTAGGTGATCTATTATGACTTATACACCACTACATTTTTATCACCGGAAAAAAAAATCTGGGTAATGAGTTATTGATACTGATCCTATTTATGCAAAAAAAGAAGTTAAATAAAGCTACTCAAAATTTCATCCCAAAATTGGTAATATTTGGACACACGCGTCGCTAGCACCACAACTAGCACTATTTACGCTCAACGCAAGGCCGCCCGTTACTATGGAGAGAGATGCGACGTTGCCGGCCCGACACTTCCTAAAGGCGGCGATGTACGTTTGTTGTGCGGCCATTATTATCACCCGCGAGCCACGAGCGAGAGGGCGGCGCGGGGCCGCGGCCCGCGCCGCCCTCTCGCTCTTCCGGCCGCCGGCCCACGCTGGTTCAAGAAATGATAAAAATGGAATTAGCGATTTATTCACTTTTTTCGATGGTATCATGTGTAGAATGTCATAAAAAACGTTTTGTTTAAGTTATATTTTTCTGAGAAATGCGTAGTTTTTGCTATATTTCATGTTTTGTGTTTTATTTGTATGAAACGTTTCCTTCACGAGGCTCTTATTCAAAATGTTAAAGTTTGTTAGATATGACTACTTATAGGTTTTAAAGAGTCATACTAATAGAAGCTAATACAGTAACAACTTTGTCCCAGTGCGTCCCCGTTTAGGATATAAGTGATATTTTCTAAGGTACCAAAAAGTAAACAAAATATATGGATTTATGGCAATTTTATGATAATTTATTGATTTTCTAAAATAAAAAGAAGCTAACAATCATTCCAATCTTAATCATTTATTATTCAACATCATCATCAACATCTATAAATTCAAAAGTTTCATCATTATTTGAAGCTAGTAAATTTTTAACTTCATTAGGAAGAGGAGATTTTGACTCACATTCATTTTTGGTCTAATTGTTGACAAAAAAGGATCCGAAGATATAAGTAAATTATTTAAAATATCACGATTGGTCACTTTTCGGTTAAATTTACGCGTATGATTCTCTCTGATCTTTCTAAAATCTTTATTCCGCGATTCTGTAGCTTCTTCCGATAGTGCTCCTATTGGCATAATATCTAAGTGCAAAGCAAAACCAACTGACATGAATCATTTAACAAAATTAAAACAAAGATCTTTAAATATCGATATGTACAAGTATTCTTTATTGCACGCATGGATACGGGCTATGGAGACTATATTACACCTTACTTATAGACTAGAATTTAAAACTTGGACAGCAAGAGGAAATAAAAAAGCAAATATTATGGAGAAACGAAAAGCTGAAATACAAAAACGGTTTCGCGATGAAACTGGATTGCTAATAGATATTGTGCAGCAAGGGGCTGGAACAACAAACAACGGAAATACTGCGCGTAGATTTTTTGCAGATCCAGAAAAAATATCCAACATCACTGGAGTTAGTCAAGAGCTGATTCCTAGGTTGTCTGTATTATTAAGGGCTATGGCTTCCGGTGAGCAAATAAACCCCCAAAACTTCACTCAATTTACTTAGATATTATGCCAATAGGAGCACTATCGGAAGAGAAGAAGCTGCAGAATCGCGGAATAAAGATCAGAGAGAATCATACGCGTAAAGGATGATGGGCATATTGGGCGTTAAACCAACAGAAACAAAAAGTATACTAAATTAAAGCTTAATACTAGTACTTCATTTCATAGTATGACAACAATCCTGAAATACGCGGGGATACGGAGATAGAGGTCGTTGAATATGCAAAGTTTCCATAGTATTCCACATCACATTAGGGTAATAAAAATAGTATTAGGTCAATTAGATTGCTTTTATCGACCATATTGAGAGTATTGTATCATATCTTACTATCGATTCTATCGATTTAGTAAGTATGTATACCGAATAAATCATAATCGATTATTCGATTGCAATAATCGATTATATTGCTGAAAATAAGGAATTGAATTAACAATCAAATGATAGTAATGATGTTAATCAATAAAATCGATTAATCGAATTGTAATCGATAAATCGTTATTTGGCGATATCGATTAATAATCGATCCGTGATCGATTATGCGACAACACTACAACTTAACTGGTAGAAATCCCATTGAAACATGACTGTGTTCATGTCATTTCTCTAAATGGTACCTAGGTATGGTCCTACGCTTATAATGTAGAACATGGTTTAAATATACCTACCATTTGTTGGCCCCACTCCTGAACTGTTGGACATAATAATGGATAAATAACTTAATGTATTTAAAATGTAAGTAGATAAGTATATTAATTAATAATATTTTTTGTTTGCGCAATAAAGCACCTAATTATGTCAATTTCCAAGCAAACCCGGGAGTTTTTGGTAGTTATTTATATGAAAATATATTTCTGATATTAAGTCCTAACAAATAGTAGTAGTTACATTTCTGTTGGTTTTACGCCCAGATTCCATAGAAAAGTGCCCATCATCCTTTAACCGAAAAGTGACCAATCGTGATATTTTAAATAATTTACTTATTTCTTCGGATCCTTTTTTGTCACAATAAGACCAAAAATGAGTATGAGTCAAAATCTCCTCTTCCCAATGAAGTTAAAAATTTACTAGCTTCAAATAATGATGAAACTTTTGAATTTATAGATGTTGATGATGATGTTGAATAATAAATGATTAAGATTGGAATGATTGTTAGCTTCTTTTTATTTTAGAAAATCAACAAATTATCATAAAGTTGCCTTATATCCATATATTTTGTTTACTTTTTCGTACCTTAGAAAATATCACTTATATCCTAAACGGGGACGCACTGGGACAAAGTTGTTACTGTATTAGCTTCTATTAGTATGACTCTTTAAAACCTATAAGTAGTCATATCTAACAAACTTTAACATTTTGAATAAGAGCCTCGTGAAGGAAACGTTTCATACAAATAAAACACAAAACATGAAATATAGCAAAAACTACGCATTTCTCAGAAAAATATAACTTAAACAAAACGTTTTTTATGACATTCTACACATGATACCATCGAAAAAAGTGAATAAATCGCTAATTCCATTTTTATCATTTCTTGAACCAGTGTGCGGCCGCGGTCGGTCAGTTGCGCGCGCGCGAGCTCTTTATCGGTCGTGAAGTGTCTTGTTAACATTGTATCAATCAAGTCAATAGTGTCGTGCAATTATTACGTTGTCTTACCAATTCACCTCACGTGAATACGTGTTAATGATACGTGCATTATTATTCTTGGCCGGAGAAATTGTGTAGTGCAGTTTTGCGACTGTACCGGGACAGCCACACTTCAGCACGATGCAGGGTGCTTATCAAAGCATTGAATTTTGCCGGTCCTAAGGCCGATCCTAAGCCCGGGTAAGTATGAAGGGAAACTTAAATTATTTTTATTATTTTACCTAAGCGCCTACTAAAACCACCATCTAAAACTGTTCGCACCACTCAGCTGTTATGGCGGATCTTAAATTCACGAACTACGAACGACGCGCGATCTCAATTGGAGTTACACAGTAGGTATTATTATTAACTAGTGTTAAAAACTCACAGAAATACAACGTGACGTATTACGTAATTACTAAATTACTGTTTTCGTCCTTTTCCCTGCGTTCAATTACAATTCTAATTACCTACTTGAAATGTTGCAATAAAAATAGCCTAAGATAGGTAGCTAAGTAATACATTATTATTATTCTGTGATGATAACACTGAAAGCCGCTGTTTTGGCAGATCTTTGAATTACATATTTCTTTTAAAGTCGTAGTAGCCTCGTAACGACACATTGGTGTGTATTCGTAACGTATTCACAGTAGGTAGGTATTTCATTGTATTATTAACTTACAATTAGTGTTAACAGTCAGAATACCACGTAAAGAAGTACGTAAGTGTAATGAAACACTTATTAGAACTCAAAATTACTTGAAATGTTGCATTATAATGGTCTAAATTAGTAATAATAACACTAGAAGCGTGGTCAAGGCGTGAGCGAGACAGACAGATCAATGTGCGAGCGCGTACGACTACTCTACTGAATGAACGAGCAGCGGAGTGGCCCAGCTGTGACGCGTAAAATAGGGACTAAAGAAAATTTAATAAAAAAATTAACTTTATAAAAATTTAATTTTTTTTTTTTACTTTATAATTTTCACACATTTCTACATAACCTGTTAAAAATTTTCCGGTGATAAAAAAGTAGTAGTGTATAAACGCATTATCCACCAAAAAAAAATTACAAACTAAAGTAGAATTTTTAGCGAATATTTTCCGTGCGACATCAACTGTACTGTGGCTCGTAATACTGCAATACGTTTCAACTGCGGCACCCATCGAGCTACGCGGATCGCTCGTTTATCATGTCTAATAGTCTACTGAAGGAAGCCACGTAAATTATGCTCGTTGTTGTCTCGTCCTCGATGATGAAAGATAACTAGTGTAGTCCCGGCTTACATCCTCTGGCGTCACACAATTTTAAAGCTAAAATAAAATATTTCTGAACGCAGTCGTACCTAGGTCCCACCACGCCATCTATACCTGTCAACTCATTCGGTTTTCCGTGTTTAATGGCGTCACGTTTGCGGTCGTGAAAAATGTGTTATTTAGAGTGTTTTTTGTACTGAATATTCGAAATAATGGAAATAAAAAAGAAAGGAGAACATAAACTTCCTCTACTGAAAAAGATTCGACGGTTGGAAAAGAAAATAATCAGTTTACCGGAATCCGATGACGAAGGTGAGGTTATGAAAAAATGAAGAATCTGTTCGAGGCTCTGGTTTATTGGTAATAAACTTACTTATAGCAACCATGGGGGTGTTCTGTGGGAACACACGAGGTTGGCGATATAAGTAGAGCACTTTTTTTGCGGCGATGTACGCATTTGTTGCATGACGCAATATGGCGGCAAGGCACGCTACGACAAAACAATACTTGTCTATTTATGCAACCACTGGGGTGTTCTGTGGGAACACACACGGTTGGCAATAATTACCAAGGGCATTCTTCGGGAATGCACGCAACTTTTATGCATGACAAGCTATGCAACTATGTTTTCTATGACGGACGCACACGTCGGCAAACCTCGATGCATCCGGAGGGAATGCATGTAAATTTGGCGGTACAATGCAGCACAGTACCGGGAGCTTCCATTCAATAGTGTTTCTTTTACAGTTAAGGAGATTGAAGGTGAAATTGAAAGTGAAAATGAGAATGATCATCCTGAAACAGAATTCCTTGAGGATCTTATCCTTGACGAGGATTACTACAAAAAGGAGGAATTAGGGGATGAAGTACTGAATATACTAGGAGTGGCTCCCGCTCCAGCCCCTAAGAATGCACTTCTGCTCAAACAAATTACTGAGAGATGGTGCGAGATCCTGGAGAAAGGACTGAAAAAAGATGAAAAAGAAACAGTTACAAAAGACAATCCAGCCTTCCAGAATGTACTCAAGATGTGTGCTCAAAAACATAATAAGGAAGTTGCCGATGCTCTAAATGACATGGCTAAGAGAAGGGATCAAGTAATTGAAACCCGACAGAAACAAATGTCCACAGCCTTGGCCTGTGTAGGCCATGCTGTATAGATGTGTATCGGAGATCATTAACAACTAAAACTGTATTAAGAAGCTGAATGAAGCGGGTTAGCAGCTAAGTGATTATATATGTTCCGGAAACCAATTGATGTAGAAACTTGGCACTCTCAACAATAAAAAATAACAATCTAAGGACTCATTACTTGAAACTGAGAATGGAGATTATTTGTTTGATAATAATCTGATTGAAAAAATAAAAACTGCAAGGGCAGTTCAATAATCATGAAAGGAATTAAAGGTGACAGTGAATGAGAAAAAGAAGAACTTCATAAGGTGACCTGAAATCAGTGCTAAGAATGAGAAAAATCGTGCTTCAAACTGGTGGGGCCCTCCTCGGATGTGATCACAGAGGTTCCAGAGGTCAGGCGGGCCGACATACAATCGTCAAAACCAGCCAGCAAGGAGACGAGGGTAAAAATAATGCTAAGGTAGGCAGAATCAGGTTTTATTCTTAACAATTGGAAGCAAATCACTAGTGATCCTGTGATATTATATTGTGTCCAGGGTTATAAATAATTACCTCAACAGGGGTCTCTACCCCTAAACAATAATATGCTATTGGTAGACCAACGGCAGATTAAATTAAAATTTAAATTGTTACTCAGTACGAATGCCATTGAAACATGATGGTTACAAGTGATCGATTCTGTTCTCCAGTCTTTGTTATAAGAAACCAAATGGTACCTATGTTCCATTTTGAATTTGAAAAACTTAACACTTGTGAATACTGAACATTTTAAACTAGAGGATTATCGCACAGTATGTAAGCTTATACAGAATAATTATTACCTATTTAGTAACTTTAGATCACAAAGATGCATATTACCTGACTAATATAAATGACTGTTGTTAAAAAGTATTTAAGGTAAAGTATTTATTTATTTTTATGAAGGAAAACATTACTAGGTAAATGTTGTTGGACTTTAGAAAATTACAGCAAATTACAGCTGCTCTATGAGAGAAAAGTTGCATTTCAATTATTTATAATTGACAATTATCTGGGTATTGGTAAAGACTATATTATGTTTTAATAATATGAACATGATTTTAGATCTTATCCACATAAAGTTTTATTGTTAACAAAGAAAAGTGTGATCTGATTCTCAAACAGTAACGTTAACTTCAGTAAGGTTTCTTTAATACAGTACAAGTGACATTAATGTATATTATCTAACTAAAAGAAAGTAAATTCTTTAAATTGATTAAAGAGTTATAGTCAAAGGTGATGTTCACAATAAGTTCATGTGCCAATTAAAAAGTATAATGATAAAAATGAATACTTTCTTTTAACAATCAATGTAGAGAGGACTTGACATGGCGGAGCAATAGTGTAAATGAATCTAAGAATACTATTAGAAAAAATACTTAAATATCCAAGATATTTAGTGATGCTTCTATGACAGTATGGGGAGCTTCATGTGGTACAAGTCTTACAGGCGTAGTATGGTCAGAGGACAAACTAGGCTCTCATATAAATGCTCTTGAGTTAAAAGCTGCCTATCTGCTTTGCATCAAAGTTAACAAAATACCAAATACTTCTTAGAATAGACAATGTTACTACTATCCATATGTATAAACAGACTAGGTGGTATTCAATATCTACATTTACATAGCCTTGCAAAACAAATATGGCAATGGTGTGAATTAAGAGATATTTACAATCAGTTTATGTACATAAACACCAAAATTAACGTAATTGCAGTTTTTTGAATCAAGGAACCACCACTAGGTAACAGAGAGTGGGAAATTAATTACATTTTGAACAAATAACTTCAACCTTAGGAACACCATCCATAGATCTCTTCGCAATAAAGACTAACAAGAAATGTCATTGTTTTGTATCACCGCGTCCTGACCTGGATGCATTTGCAATTGATGCATTTACACTTTGTTGATATCAACTGAAGTTTCATATTAATTTCCAACATGGTCCTTAAAACCGTGGAAAAAATAGTTTTCAGATAAAGGGCATAGGGGTAGTTCCATATTGGAACACCATATTATGTTCATGAGATAGCTAGTTCACAAACCATAAATTTTGAAACTTACTAAAGATTTACTTATATTACAAATTTCTAAAGAACCACACCCTGTGCACAAGAACCTAGACTGATGGCAGGAGTATTATCAGGCAGGCCTTCATAATATCTGGAATCAGTGAGATTATGAGATCCGAGATCATGTCAGTTTCTATATCTGTTAATACATTAACGCCCGATTCCCATATTCAATCCTTGTCCAAATCCGGATTACAACTGTCAAATTGAATTCAGTTTTAGATTATATTTCCAAAATTTTCGATGCATTTACACTTTAATATTGTTTAAATAGTCTTATAAACAATATAAAAATGTAAAAACATCAAAAACCGCAGTTATTTTGGCCAAAAACGTATTAAAATTTGACAGTTGACAATCCAAATCCGTATAATTTGGATTAGGATTGAATATAGAAATCCAGCATAAAACAATACCAACCATGTATTGTAGCATGGACTAAGTATGCACAAGAATTATGGCTATCAACAAATAAGCCAAGTTTTCCAGATGTTATTACTTATTTAACTAAAAAGTTTCATGAGGTATTGTCATAAGGTAGTTTGAATTATATTAGATCAGCATTGTCATTAATTTTATAGGTACTCACCTCGACGAAACAGATGAAAATATCAAAAGATTGTTTAAAGGATTCTTTAAGTTAAGACCTAGTGCTCCTAAATATAATGATACATGGGATGTATCCACAGTTCTTAAGTATAGGTATTGAAATGGAATATAAAAATAGACTGCTATATTGTAATTTTAGCCACATGTCAAAGAATGCGAACATTAAATCTAATTGAAATAAACAACATGGTTATTAAGGATGATTGCGTAACAATTAAAATTGATAAATTAAATTAAAATTAATAAAGACCTCTGGTCAAGTCTGATACGTGTCAGTCATTTACATTACCTTTCTTTAGGGATAAAGTAGAGATCTGTCCTGCTCAAGCACTTAGTGATTAGTTTGGTGCAATAAAACATCTTAGAAAACCACACAAAGAGGTTTCCTCCAGCACAATCAGCTGTTGGATAGAGAAGTGCATGACAGAAAGTGGTATAGACACATCAATCTTTACCATACATTCATAGCATTAGGCACGCTACAACATCTGCAATGTTTAAAAAAAGTGATAATATTGATGTTATACGGAGAACAGCTGCTTGGTCTGGGGAATCCACAAACAGTATTTTGAAGGCGTTACAATAGACTCATTATAAATAATAGTTACTTTGCAGTGAACATTTTTAAAAATTAATAATTTTATATGAATGCTATTTAGCTCATAAGAAAAATATGTCTGATTAAGTAGTGATAAGGGTAATAGTTACTAATTAATGAAACTTTGAATAAAACAATACTTTTTTTACTTGAACATGTTTGTTTAATTTTACAATTTGAACATGTTTGTCTAATTTTACAATTTGAACATGTTTGTTTCATTTTACAATTTGAACATGTTTGTTTAATTTTACAATTTGAACATGTTTGTTTAATTTTACAACTTTTATCTTTGAACATCTACACTAGTTATCTTTCATCATCGAGGACGAGACAACAACGAGCATAATTAATAGTCAAACGAACTTACCTGTACGTGAAGTTCGACTGTAATTATGCGAAGTTGTTGTCTCGTCCGAAGATGATGAGTCCCACCTAGGGTTTCTGATTTCTCGACCTATTTTTTTTCTCGAGTTTCGGGAATTCTCGAGGCCAAAGTCTCGAGTTTTCTCGGGTCTCGAGTCTTTTAATTAAAACTGTTGAGATCGGTTGAAATTTAATAAAAGCACAGGTTTTTTTAATCTAATATACCTACTTTTATTGCACAACAATCAATATTAGAATTTAGTACCACTTATTTTGGTAAGGAAATAAATAAAACATAAAATCTTCTTTCATAATTAATATTAACTAATAATCACAACAAAAGTCATAAAGTCGCGTGTACTTTAAGGATAAATAACAATAGAAATCTGGAGCTACAATTGAATCACTTGTTTTCTAATAAACACAAGTCCAAAATAGCAAAATTACGATAAATAGTTTTTTTTTTATAAACAAAAAAATATTTTTACAATTTCTTTTTTTTATGCATAGCAAGGCAGTTATTTGACCACAATCGCACCTGATGTTAAGTGGAAAAGATAACGACTTGAATAAACTTTACGAGGAGGCACGAGTACCTAACCTAACAGACAGTTAACAAATTTTTCAGTCTTTAAATCAGTCAGAGTTAAACATACTTAATAAATAGGTATAGCGTCTCGTTGGTGAACATTATTACCACGTTAGTCCTTAGTTTCGATTGAAAATGAAAAATGAAAATGAAATATTTTATTCAGCGACCCAAAACAGCATCAAAAATATGAAACAAAAGTAAAACTAAATAGAGTAGGTAATGTTGATAAATTGAGACCATTACTTGCATTGCAAATCAAATCAGTTAAAAAAGAGAGATTAGGCCAGTCTAAAAGCAACGTTAACCTATGAAATAATTAAAAACTTACTTTTGTCTTAGAAAATAGGCTTTCAAGAATATTAAAAGCTTCAAATTGGAAACTCGAGAATTCTCGAGCTCCGGTAATTTTTTTCTCGTCTCGAATGAAGCCAAAATTCTCGAGTTTTCTCGAGTTCGAGAAAGCTCGAGCAGAAACCCTAGTCCCACCCAAACCCTTGGTTATTGTATTAATTAAGAGTAAGTAATTACAAAACGCCCCAGTTGTAAAATTAAACCTAATTACTTTAAACTTGAATGAGTTGACAGGTATAGATGGCGTGGTGGGACCTAGGTACGACTGCGTTCAGAAATATTTTATTTTAGCTTTAAAATTGTGTGACGCCAGAGGATGTAAGCCGGGACTAGGGATTGCAAATATTCGATAGTTTTCTATTTCGAATATTCGAATATTTTTTCAGTGATATTCGAATATTATTCGAATATTCGAATACTTTAAAAAAATAAAAATTACTTAAATTTCAATGTTTTTATTGCTGGTTTTATTGCTTTAGGAACTATTTAACAACATAGTTTTTAAAACAGTTATAAAATTCTCATCATCATCATCATTTCAGCCATAGGACGTCCACTGCTGAACATAGGCCTCCCCCAATGACTTCCACAATGACTGGTTGGCAGCGGCCTGTATCCAGCGCCTTCCCGCTACCTATATGAGGTCTTTGGTCCACCTTTGTGGGTGGACGTCCCACGCTGCGCTTTTTGGCACGTGGCCTCCACTTCAGAACCTTGCTGCCCCATCAGCCATCATTTCAGCGTACTATGTGATTTTCCCATTGCCACTTCAGCTTGCTTATCCGTCGGGCTATGTCAGCGTCTTTAGTTCGTTTACGGATCTCCTCGTTTCTGATTCGATCTCTTAAAGAAACACTGAGCATAGCCCTCCCCATAGCACGCTGTGCAATTTTGAGCTTATTTATAAGGCCTATTGTAAGAGGCCACGTTTCTGAGCCGTGTGCCATCACTGGTAAAGGTAACACACACTGATTGAAGAATTTCATCTTAGTCACTGAGGTATATTGGACGGAAAGATGTTGCATAGTTAGATTTACCTTTTTCTCGAAATTTAATCTAGCCGAATCGTTTGTCAGAGGAAGACATACTTGTCAACAGAATCGAGCTCCAACCGAAACATGGACGTTGGACCTAAACTTCGTTTTGTCACAATAACGTCAATACAATATCGTCGGCAAACCGAAGCTTAGTGTTGTTTTCGCTATTGAAAGGTAATTATGCCGAATCCTTTCCATTCAAAGAGCTTGAAAGCGTCTTCCAATGCAGCGGTCAACGGTTTCGGAGATATCCCTACCTCACGCCTCGCCGCAGAGGTATTGTACTGTACTCGGACCGACATGGTAGCGTTTCTGTACAGGCATTTCAGCACCTCGATAAACCGATAGTCGGAGAGATTGCAGCACTGCTTATGTCTCGATCGAAACAAAGGCCGTCTCAGAGTCCAAAAAGAGCACTACCACGCTTCTGTCCCATGCCTCTGGTGTTGTGCCCTGGAGTAAGACCGCCGTCTTCAGCATCAGTCAGCTGACTTTGCTCAATAGAGTTGTCTCTTTCAAATTATTTGGAACCGTGGTTTCGCTCTATCGCCTCTTTTATACTATTTGTATCATAGTTGCGAATAATAAAAATATGATTGAAAAAACAAACAAAGAAAACTCAACTGCGTAAAAATTAACAGAAAGAAGAGACAAGAAAGAGAAGCAACAAAGAGAAACAAGACAACTTAGTGTTCACAAATGCATTCGGAAGCAACAATGACTAGTTCTTTTAGTTGGTGATATGTATTTAAAACACTAAGTTGTCTTCTTTCTATCTTTTCTGTTTATTTTTGTAATATTCGAATATTCGAATTAGAGGTGGGCGCCGATATAGAATTAGCCGGCGGCGGCGCGCCGGCTTTTTGGCTTCGGCGGCGGCGGCGTCGGCGGCGTGACCTTGACCTTTGACCTTGACTCATTATTTCTTTAAAAAAATCTGTTTAGAGTCATCTAGACTATAATCAGGTAATCGTATCTTGTTCAGGGCCGCGCATGAGCGCAGGCACGTCGACCCTTTGGGATCTTTTGTGCGCCCCCATACCTTTATTCCCCTCTCATCCGTAAAAGCCTATCCATAAAGCGAATCAAGTGCTTGGGTGAGAAGGACCTATTTCTGGTGCCGGATATGCCGACCCCAAGAGACCAATTCTAGTTCTCGCTGGCGCATCGCATTCGCACAGGAGATATTTCATGGACTCTGCATGTTCTCCACATGCTCGACAGCTGTCGTTAATTCTGGGACTGGGTAGTCAATGCGAAAAAACGCTCAACGGTTGGAATGTGCAGGTGTCAAAATGTCCATACGGACCGGCTGTTAGTGTGACAAAAAGTATGAACGTCGAAATAAGCAATGGTTAAAATGATCTGAAGTTAAAATGTCTTCGGGTTTATTTGAACAAGCGTTTTATTGTATAATAGCTAACGTGAACACGTGTTGAAATGCATCAAGGTAAAAATATCCAAAAAAACTTTATTGACTAGACTACAAGAACATTGAACATTTTGACATTTAATTTTATTAATTTATTCATGAGCACAATATATCAGTTGATCATTTTATCTATCACACCTTTTGTTGTACTTGTATTTTGTGATGTGTACCATTTGTCACTAAACCATTGTAACCATGGTAACAATGTACATTTTGGCACTGGGACTTTTTGACGTTCATACTTTCTGCCACACTAACAACCGGTCCGTATGGACATTTTGACACCGGCACATTCCAACCGTTGAGCGTTTTTTCGCATTGACTACCCATTCCCTGAATGATTGAATTAGAAGTTTTTCCCATGATCTTGAGTTTCCCTTTAGGAATAATTTGGAGTGGCTCATACCGTTGGAGCTTACTCATTCAGCTCTATGCCTCCTAGTTATTATGCCTCATGGCCATGTGTGCGGTGCTTATAGATAAGGGCACTATCGGCTCTGGACCAATAGGTGTCGCCTCTGACCCTTGTCTCGCCAGACTGTCGGCCTTCGATTCCCGTATGTCCAGGTATCCACATTAGGGTCACCCTGTTATGCCTTCCAAGTTTCTTTAATACCAATATTGCCCTCAGAACGAGTCTAGATCCAACCCTCACCGAGGCAATGGCTTTGAGTGCTGCCTGACTGTCACGTAGGATGTAAATGTCGCGCTTTTTATGCACCTGTTCTATATTCCTTAGTGCACACATGATTATAGCATAGGTTACAGCTTGAAATACTGTTGCAAACCTCCCTAAGCTTTTACTGTGCTCAGATCGTTTGGAGTAGACGCCCGCTCCCGATCCTGAGTCCATCTTGGAGCCGTCAGTATACCTGATCAGGTTGTCCTTTTGATCTCAACAGTCTTTTCCAGACTTCCCTTGTTGTATAGACACTTTAAAATATTTGCTAAACATGTACCTAGGCTGCATTGTATCACATCCCATGTCCGTTATTGCATCAAATTGAGGATCGCTCCACATCCTTGTGTGTTTGGCCAAGTACAGTGGAAGCAGTCCCAGAATAATTTCCAATGCTTAGTTGGCGTAACCCTAAACGCACTCGTTATTTCTAGGCATGCAGTTCTTTGCAATTTTCCAAGTACCGTTCTGCATGTCTGTAGCCTAGTTCTAGGCCACCAGACAATGCTGTCATAAAGACGTATATCTTGATCATACTTTGATATTTGGATAGCGGGTTTGAGTAAACTTTTTACTACGCCTATTTCCAGGTTCTCGTGGATTTCTCAAATGTAATTGTACCAATGCACCGATGAAAGTACCCTTAGCAGATATTTTGGAGTTCTCGGGAGGCAAATAGAATGTTGGATTAGCTGGTTTTCGACCACATTTAGGTAGATGCCATAATATTATGTCCAGATCGGTTTATCGTTTTTAGGGTTCCGTAGTCCTGACAAGGAACCCTTATAGTTTCGATATGTCTGGCTGTCTGTCTGTCCGAGGTTTTGCTTGGAAACTTCTGGCACTAGAGAGCTGTAATTTTGTGGAGGTATGTATATTGATCACGCCGACAAAACGGTTTGGCCGGAGGATAAGTTTCATGTCCTAAACGTGTAATGGTGAGACTTCGGAGTTTGCTTTTAAGCGCTAGTGGGTCAGCTAAGCATTAGTCACATCTAGCTGAGTTTGCAACAGTCTAGTGGCTTTAAGATCATTGTTCACATCTGAGGAAGGCCTCAGTTGTTTCTGGTGACTGAGCTACTTTACTAGTAAATATTATTGATATTATGTTGTAGAGGACCGGATCAAATATGGAGTACTGGGATACTCAAGCTCTGTAACTAAAAAAAATCTTGTCACAGAGTTTGACTTGACCCTATGCCATAAATTGATGGTCGATTACTACATGGGCCATACTTAAGCAAGGGGATAAACGTCCAAGGACGGTCTTTTCCCACAATTTTGACAATACAAGAGTCCAGTTAATAGAGCGATAGGATGAGGCTTTTTAGCCTTATGGATAATTCACCAAAGCTAAGGAACTTGCTTTGCGAGGCTCTCACTCAGTATGTTGGCCGTTTGGTATAGTGGTACGTTCGTAATCTATGCCGGAGGTCGCGGATTCGATTCCCGCACAATAGAAACATTTGTAAAAAAAAACAAATAGTCAGTGCAGTATAGGAGTCGGCGCGCCGACAGCCGATCGTCGGCGGCGGCGGCGTGAAAAATTTCGCGGCGGCGGCGGCGCGCCGGCGTGGCGCCCACCTCTAATTCGAATACATGTTAATTTACTATTCGAATATTAATTTGAAATTAAAATTCGAATATTCGAATATTCGAATATTCGATTGCAATCCCTAGCCGGGACTACACTAGTTATCTTTCATCATCTTCGGACGAGACAACAACTTCGCATAATTACAGTCGAACTTCACGTACAGGTAAGTTCGTTTGACTATTAAATAGGTAGTGTAAATAGGTATTTTTGTTTGACTAACTAAAGTTAAAGTTCGTTTTAAATTAGTTTGCTGTTTCCTATGTGTGTGTGTGTGTGTGTGTGTGTGTGTGTGTGTATTGGAGCGTACCTACGCGCTTTCCGCCACTACCTACCGCAATCGCGGGAGTATTTTGTACACAAAATTACCAGATTATTTACTCCCTACATTAAAAAAAACATATTCCTTTAAGTTTAGAACTAGGTAGGTACCTACTCACCGATGCGACTTCAGATGCGTTTCCACGTGCCCTCCCGTAACAGTAAACCATGTTTACGTACTCACGAGCACTGTACGTATGGTTTGGCATCTTCCTAACACTCACTCACTATTATTACACTCACTATCACACTTTCACACACTAAATACTCAAAACCGCACGAGAAAACAATCAAAAATCGCAAATTTGCAATTAGAAAAGTGCATTCGATGAAATACGTCCATCGAATGTCGTCGTGAATCGGTAGTTATCGTTATTCTTCATTTTCAACTACTTTACGTAATTTTTAACATCAGAAAAGTTTAATTTCGTCAGTTTAGTACAGGAAGTCTATCAACGAATGAGAATGTAAAGGCGGCGGGAAAAATACTTTGTTTAATCTTTGTGAACTAAAGATTCGTCCTATCATTAATGCTCTTAAAGCAAGCTTTCAAAACACTCAAATGCAAACGATTTGTAGATCTTTAATTACTAATCGTTATTATTAAAACGATAAGAATATCAATAAATTTTGGTAGTTATTTCGTGTAATGATTCATTTAAAATAATCCCGAACATGATGATGAATTATTTTATGTAAGTTATGAAGAATGGAAGTCTAACCTGAACCTAACTAACATTCGTTCAGGGTATTTAAATTAAACTCCGATAGAAATGAAATTACGTTATTACGGTAGTAGGAAGTAATAAGTACTAGAAAACAGTTATCAAGCAGAGAGGAAGAGAAAAGTTGAAGTTACAAGGCAAGAAATAAGAAAATAGCGATTGAGTACTAGGTATTCTAAATACGAGCTAGATTTCGCGGAGCGTGCGCGCGGCCTCTCTGCGTGGATAGCAAAATCGGACTGATGAACAGAGTAGCGATGGGCGTTATTTGTTATCACTGGTTATTAAACGAGTGATTAGCCTGACCAGTGATCACTCGTTATCCAAAAACGCCTAAACTAGTTTTTTTCTTAACGTCATACAACGTTAGAATCTCTTCGTTAATCAACACGATTGTTTCCACAACGCTCTAAAGCTAAACTGAATTCACTCTTAAGCAAACAACATAAGGTAGATGTTTGGTTGACACAAAAAATAACGTGTTTCTCGCTTCGTTATGACAGTTTTGAGGACAACGTCGTACATTGACGATTCTTAAACATATTTTTTGTAACCTAAAGGAGTAAAGCGAGTAATGTATGGTGTCCAAATAATAAGGATTGCAACGAATCGACTGCGTGTGCGAGTGAGAAAGCCATAGGACGTTAACATAAGTGTGGATGAAATAGGTATAATCTTCGTCGTACGTTAGATATTCAATCGAATTTGAGTCTTATTTTGAAGGTCATAAGTTCCTAAAGGCCTTGCAGCTAACCAAACACCTAACGTTATTATTGGTTCTATATTGGCTCACATAAAATTCTAAATCCTATTCTTTGTCTTACTACCGATTTGTGTTCATAATAATCTCTCTTCATAATTTTATTTTTCATACTTTTTTTATTCATACATTTTTATTACTACCATCGGAGCTCATAACAGTTAGTAATCATAATTTTTTTATCAATACTGTTACTGCCAAGAACCATTTAAAATACATAATTTTTATTTTCAGATCTTTTTTCTTCATAACATTCATTGATCATATTGTTTTAATTAATAATGTTGTTACTAAGAACATACTTCAACTCATAATGTTGTTGTTCAGAATAATTTACTTTATAACAGACATACTATTACTCGTATCTTTAAAAAAATCATATATAATTTAATAAAGTAAATAAGCATGCAGAGCATGCAGCATGAAAGCAAGCATGCAGCATGCATTGGTATCTCCTCGTCTCCGGCGCTGCGGGATGTGCAGCCCTTCCGCCCTTGCGTAACGAGGCTCAGGCACCCACGCTTGCTTCCGCAGCTTCGGCTTTTTGGATCGCCATCGGCGCCTTCGGCGCCTCGGCGACCAGCCTCAGCCGCTCCAGCTCACCCGGGCGCCTGAGCCTCGTTACAGCGGGCGAGGGCTGCCCTCCCTCCGCGCCTCCGGCTTTTAAATTACACTCTAGGGGTAGGGCAGACAAGACTACGTGGAGTCGGTTTTGCAGCGATTCGTTTCTGTCACGTTAGTTTTGTGGCACAAAATATTGCCTGTTTTGGACCATTTCAAATTAATTTAATGTTAAAATACGATTTAATACGAATAAAGACATCATGATTTTCAATAATATGGATAAATACACTTATGAGTAATAAATTTATGAAAACAAATATTAGGATACATCACATTTATGAATGTTATAGTTATTTATTCGAATGATTATGAGTTTCGATCATTAGTATAGAAAAATATATGAAAACAAATATTAGTAAAAACTAAGTGTACGATTAGTGATATTATGAATATCAATGATTATGTTTTTAAATATGTAGGTTTTAAATTTTTTATGAAGAATGATCATTATGGTATCAAATTGTATGAGAAATATTTTCGGACCTCCAATGATAGGAATTGAAAAGTTATGTAAGAAAATGCGCTACCGTTATTATTATCACTCTTGCTTGAGCGTTGTGGAAATAACTTCGTTTAAAAAAAACTAGTTTTGAAAACGTTATTCGTGATTCGAAAACCGTCGCGTTTCGTTATTTCAAAAACCCATAACGACACATCTTTAGAACAGAGAAAATCGATGATCCACGATTGAGCGCCGGCCGCCCGATGACGCCCGAAACACGAAGACGGGGAAGTACCTATTCCGTGCGAGCCCGATGTCCGTGCCGCGCGCGAGGCGGTGGTATTATTGTATTCAATTACAAGTCACCGCTCCAAATGAAAGATATGAAATTTTCTTTTAAGATATGAAATTTTGTTTAGGTACTGAAATCAATCGAGTTTAAAAACAAAATCTTGTCTTATCTCCTATCGAAAGTGAAGGAACAAGAGTTTGCCAGTGTGTTATTTCTAGGTGTTCAGTTTGCGGTATTAAGTAAGTCTAAGTTAAGTTTTATTTTAATAATTACTATCGTAAAGACGTAAAAGTTATTAAGGTAGAGAGCTGGAAATGTAAGGAATAACGAACCTGTATGAAAGAGCATTATTGTCATCTGTTTACAGTACTTTTGAATGATAAGTAGTTACAAGCTTATCACACACATAAAAGCATGGTTTAATTAAATAATAATAATTATGTAGGTTCTGTAAAAAAAATTATTTTGCGGAAGGAAGCAAATTCGTGTAAAAGGTTTTTTTATTAATTAAAGAGTACTTAATTAATTAGTTTTTAGAACAACAAATAAACTCGTAACATGATAAGGTGTAAGTAACTAATTTACTCATTACATTTTTAGGGTAGATTTGGATTAAGCTCTGTCCAGTAGTCGTCTTTGAACTCACAGCTGATTGTGGCTGATAGTTGACTGACTCATGGGCGAGCGCGGGTAGTGGGGCGCGGGACGGGGGGCGCAGCGCTTGCCCGGGTCACCGGGTGAGCGCCGCGCGCCGTTTGCGTTGGGGGACTATTCTGCACTGTAGTGGTCGATTATGGAAATCGTAGATATTTAAAAAATAATAATAAAAAATTTGGAAGTCAGTTTTTTTGCTGATTCGTGATCAGAATAAGCTACTTAATCTACTCCCTAAATATGGCGGGTATTGAAATCAACACCCTGTATATTTATGGATTTTCGTTTTTTATTTGACAAAAACAGTTATCAAGTTATGATCCCCTCTGAGTACTAAACACATCCATGATATTATGTGCAGTTGTTCTGTTATGCACGCAGTCAAGAGTTTGGATATTTGGAGTTATCCAGCTATTACCTTCGTATAATCATATTTTTATGTGTCATTAGCAGTTGTTAAAATATAACATTGTCAGGATTTCGAGCGTCTTTAAATATTTTTTACTTACCAACCCCTGAAAATATTTTTTTAATATATTTAAGCGTTAATTATTACTTTTATTACTATTTTCAATAGTTTAAAAAGAAATTAACGTTTAAATAGCAAGTTGAAAGAAGAAGGATAAGTTTAGTCAATAGGTAGGTACTATCTACTAATGCTTTTTCATAACAGACTAATATTTCGTTTGACAACAGAATTTAAGTAAAAAATCTAATAATAAACTTTTAGGTCAATTTTCAGTTCCGGATAATTTTATTTTTATAGTCTATTTGACTTCAATGACATTATTTAGGAATAATGATGAGGTAAAAGTAAGTAGGGTCGATACGCCAGATCTCGTCCATTTAGTGAGTTGGTAGATTTGAGGAATAAAGATAATATACAATTTTTCGTAATCATTTTGAACGAAAAATTGTTGTCATTATGCTCCCTTTAGTCTTTATAAGTAAGATTAAACTTGCTCTAAACCATTAGAAGTTTTAATATTATCTTTGTAATATTAATAAAATATAGAAAAAATGCATTCAAAATCACTAACAATTAATAACAGCATGGAAATAAAAAAATATAAATAAAATCTTACTAATATTAATCAAAATATTTAGGTATCACACTTAATAATTATAAACAGACATATATTTCACTTTATTTCATTTTTTGAAATTTCAATAGTATGGCTCAATTTGCAATATGGTATCCTCTCTAGGCACAGTTTGCTTTTTATATTATTTACAACGTCTGTATTTAGAAAATAGTCGTGATAATGTGGACGCAAATTGGCTATCACAAGGGTAAGCTACATTAAGAGCGTGTATTAACGTCCAGGAAAAGGCCTAAGTACTTAAAAAAAACTTTGTGTTCGATACGTCATGTAAATAACGTTTTACATGATATAAAACATGCATTGTTTTGTATATTTTAATATCTTAGACCCAGTTAGACCAAACCGCGATCACTTCTGACGCAAAGTGGAAATTGCATTGTAGTAAATTCGCATCCACCTTATTTTAAGTGTCATTTAATAAAGTACAATCACCAATATCATTATCCGTATTGTATGGTTTATGGTTAAGGCTTATAGACTGCGGTAAGTCCCAAACTAGACCTAAATATATTAAAAACTTACCTTGAAACGCGCACCTGCTCATGTGGGATTTATTTTTGGCCAAAACGGTAGCATGCTATAAGATTTTTTAAATGTGGGTTTACGTGTCATACATTCAGGGAATCATAGCAATAGCTTTCGTTCTAGAGTGATCCGTCATTTGGACGTGAACTGGACGGTGGACGCGAAAGGGCGTGTCGACCTTACGCAAAAATGTATCCAGCTAATTTTAATTATTTTAAGCTTAATGGTAAGCTTAAAATAATTAAAATTAATTGTGCTTGTTATAAAGCATGGCTTTTGTTCTTTTCTTTGTCTTTTTTTAAATTTTAAGTAAACCTACAATTACCTGATCAAAAGCGATCATAATCTGCGATTATATTTGATTTTTCTAATAAATTTGCTACTATTTCATTGCAAAAGTGATAAAAATATGTTCTATTTTTATGTTTTGTTTTTTTACTTAAACTTCATTCAAAATAATTAACTTAAATCCAATTTTTACACCTTAAATGTTTGTTTTTCTTTGGTGAATAACTTGACAAGTCGTCGGTACACAACTTGACAAGTCTTTTTTTTAATAGATTAAGAAGATAATTTAATCAAATTCTTACGCCAATCGAAAGATATGCATCAAATTAGCTTATTTCAATCATAAAAATATCAATTATCATTAATTCCGATTTACCAGGGAACTCTAAACTTTAAAATCGCTCCCCTGAAAAGTACGCAAAAATTACATGTCAAGTTATTCCCGCGCGGTACGGATTTAAAGTTGAGATTTGTACTTAAGGTTTAAATACTGCACAAAGAATTAAATAGGTACCCTCTGACCAAAATTTCGATGGTATCCGAAGATGTAAGTTCAGTCGAAAAAATAATAAAGAAGTCTTACCTGCGAATATGTTAGTCTAAGGGCGTACTGGGCAATTTGTGTCGTTTTCATAGTGTCCAAAACCAGTCGGTGTACTGCAAAAAACAAAATCACAGTCAAATTCACTGAAAATTTTTAATTTGTCCCTTCATAACCTAAACGTCAAGAGATTTATTCAAGTCAAAAATCTATTAATTGACTCACAAATTGTTTGTAAATAAATTTAATAAACTGTTTATGTAATTAAAACAGATTTGAATAGATAAATTTAAATTTAAAAATTTACGTACATGCACTCGCTGAGTTCTGCGAATGAAAGAAAAATGTTCAAGAATGAATGATAGTTGTGACCAAATGCTGTCGGTTGACTGACAGTAATGACAGCTCAATTTTTTTTATGTTGGCAATGGCTACTCTGTGTTACCAGTATATAGTTAAAATAAGTTACTAAATTATCGTCAAAATATCACATACATTGACAGAAAAATATCCTAAGTATCACTATAATTCAATCATTAAGATAGGGCACACTGTTTCTAATCGTTAAAAAATAATACGTTTGGTATGTACGTAAAAGTCTTATTTTATTATATTTTATTTATGTACATCTCTACCTGCTTATTATTTTACATTACTTTGCGAATTGCTATTCACCATTTTAATTTAAATTGAAAAGTATTTTTTTACAATCTAATAAAGTAATAAATATTTCATATGTAATGTATTCTACTAAAAATAGTGGATTTTTTTATTTTTGGCAACATTAAACAGTACTGCCAACACAACGGCATAACGAAACGTTCCGTTTAACGCAACAGATGTTTGCGTAATAATTTAGCTTTTTATTTAAATTGTTGTTGTATGTGATTTTCGGGATTTTATTGTGTTTAAATAATATTCAGATAACTAATTTGGGCGGACTAAATTCGATTTATTTATCTCCAGAGGAATAATAATTTTCCAACAAAGTGAGGATTTGATTCTCTGAGTATGCTGCTTCTTGCTTATTATTATTGTCTCCAGTAGCGGGAATTAGTTTTATTTCAAAGCAGTAACACCAAAGCACCGTTTTTTTAGATCAAAACACAGTTATAGCAACGTTTGGCCCTACTTCTCTGAAGAGTCTGGTTCTTCAAAAAGCATCTGCTATGCCTTTTATTTCAGGCGCTATCGCGAAGTGGTATATTGTTATATGGATAGTAATAGTACTTACTACTTTTGAATAATTATTATCTTATTAAGGTACTAACTATATTTACCTTTATTATTATGCTCAATTAATGTTCTTTCTCCCCCCAAATAAACTGTCTAGTATCTGCAGCTTATCATTCACTCACATTTGCAAATAAAAGTGTTATAGAACAAGAAGGCGCTTAAAATACCTTTTACTTAAGTACCTATAACATCATTTGCGACTGAGATAAAGCTCGTGCTGTAACAAACCTAGTTACGTTATAATAGTACCTACTCTACTCCACCATTTTATTATGAGTATACCTACCTACATACTGAGTACTGAAACCATTAATATATTATGATAAGTTTTCAAAATGTCTTAATTATTTTAAAATTGAGAGTTCAACTACCTACTTACTTAGGCATTGAGGCTCAGAGCCTAGGTACCTAGGGTTGCCCTACCGCAGCGGTGTGGTTCTGGCAAATTAGAAAGGAGGACCCCTAACCTTCCCGTGGATGTCGAAAAAAGCCACCAAGGAAGGGACAAATAGGCGAACATCAGTCCTCCCAACCCGTCTGGATAGAGTGGGAAGCGTAGGCTATATCCTCCATTTTAAGGATGTAGGTCTTGGATGTAGGTACTTGCATCAAATAAATACTTTTTCGTTCTTTCTTTCAAATATTAGAGAGGGTCGTGCTCCTGCAGTGGAGACTAAATGACCTGATGATGACTGACCACATATTTATACGTTAGTCCATCTGAATCACAGAACAGGGACAAAAATATTTTCTGGAACAGAGTCTGAATTAAATAGTTACAGCATGTTTACAGTAACTAGGTATAATTCCCATTTATTTCATTACATTTATACATTATTAACCCTACACTGCATGATTTTTTTGTTTTTAGAATAAAAAATCTTATTAGATCATATTTGTGGTCTAGAACACGGGAAGTACAGTTAAAATAAAAATAAACTAATAGTTATAGAGAAAAAATATTTTTTTATTTCGTTCCATATATGGCACTGCATGCAATGACCTACCTAAATTAAAGCATAATCAATACTGGGCATGTGTATTACTTATCAAGGATTACCCCCATTTATGAGGCTTATTAGGTAGATATTGGCGCAGCATGTTAGAGGCCTTAGTAGCGCACATATAAAATGCTCATCCACTGACAATGCTTCTCTTTTGGGTATAAGCTTGACATTTTTTTAGGGTTTCTAATAGATGTCTGAGTTATGGAGACGATCGTATCCTGCAGTACCTGCTGGTGGCCGAGTGGTATCATTGAAGTGTAGATATTGCAGAATTTTTCAAACTGGGTTACTGACATGGTATTTCTTATCAATGGCAAATAATTAGAAGAAATAATGCAAAGGAGTTTCAACTTCTGACTCTAGATCGATTTGCTCACAAAACTCAAGGTTTGTTGGATGGTAAGCTTTTTTTCCAGATGATATTTTGCTTTATTCTGGAAACGGAAACAGCAGGTGTAGGTTGAGCGTCTTTTGGTGCAGCAGAAGCGGAAGATACAACTGTTGATTGACGTGTTCGTGTAGCCAACTGCTTCACGAATCTGGATATAGGGAACAGCAGGATTGAACCTCTAGGATTTGGTATATTATGCTGCTGCAGCATAGGACCCTGATGGTGCAGCGGATTCATACTTGTTCGGTGAAACAAATTGCTTTTCGTCATCCGTACCTATTGCTAAACGTTTCAGAAAGTTTGTTGAGGGTAGATCTAATTGAGGCAATGTCATCGTCACTTTCGGCCTGAGGAGTCTTGTTCATCTTCATTGCCTAATGGTATGGTCAAATAATTTTGGATTTGAGCGCTGGATGAGGTTTTCTTATTCACTATGTACGAAAAGTCAACATTATACCATTAGTGTACATATCTAAAATTGGATTATCACTGCATGAAGTGACACATCGGGAACACACAGTAATTGTAAAAATTTAGTATCGAAACACGGCCAAATCAAAAAAATATACTTACATTTGTTTAGTTCATTGATATTTCGACATAAAAACATTTTTTCCACTGTTGCATTTCATAAACAACTATTATTTATTAAATTTTCAAAATGAATACGCACGGCACGTAGGTGAAGTTCAAAATTTTCAATTGAATGACTGACTGAGCGAGATAGTGCTGCCATCTAATTTCAACGAATGCAATAAATAGATGCCTTTGGTTGTTGTCAATTTCTTTACGTTATAATAGATGCCGCTACTTGGCTCAAATCAGAAAAAGCATCAATTATATTGGTTGTCCCATATATGGGACTGAATGCAGTGTAGGGTTAAGCACGTTTCATCATATTTGAGTTGGAGCGAGGCCGTATCGCGCCTGCGCAAACACTGTCAGTTTGTTGGCTGATGGCTTTGCCCTGATAAGTAAATGGGGCGGCTGGTGCTGATGCTGAAGACTACAGGTTGATTTAGGAATATTTTTCTTTATGTATCTAGGCTAGGCACAATCCTTTTGTATCTAGGACAAGCTGAAGTGGCTATGGACAGGGCACATATATGTACGCAGAACTGACGGCCGATGGGGCAGCAAAGTTCTGGAGTGGAGGCCACGTACCGGAAAACGCAGGGTGAGACGTCCGTACAAGGTGGACCGACGACCTGATACTTAAAGGTAGCAGGAAGGCGCTGGATGCAGGCCGCTACCAACCGTGCGATGTGGAAGTCATTGGGGGAGGAGGCCTATGTTCAGCGTGGACGTCCTGTGGCTGAAATGATGAATTCTTCTAAAAATTGAATATGTTAATAAGTTTGTCGACTACAACAGTATTGACATTAAACAGACCTGAAGACTAGTAGGTACTGTAGCAATGTGTAATGGAATGACTAATCTAGTGAGCAATTTGAACAGCACAGCCTGACTAAGTACCAAAGTATTGTCACAAATTAAACTATTTTTCTTATCCACAACGAGGAAGTTCTTGGCCTGTATCTCACCTGATGGTAAGTGACGATCAGGCCGAAGGTGGAAGCGAGCTTCACCCGGAATCCTCAACCACGGAGGAACTGGCTATCTTACCTCTAACTGCCGGAACACAACAATGCTGTTAACATTGTTGTTATGGCGACAGACTTAGGTAAGATGGTGGTAGCTAGCCAGGCGGATCTGCAAAACCCGAAGGTACACTGGATGAGAATGCCTTATGGCATTAAGTTCGCCTAATGTTAATGGCATTAAAGTATAAATAAATAAATTACACTAATTAAGTAGGTAAGTAGTTAGGTACTCGTATAAAGTGATAATATCACCCTGTAAGTTTACTGTGACTGTAGACAGACGCCAGTACTGGTTTAATTAGTTAGGTAGCAATTAAAAAAGTAAATAATGTTATCTAATTTCTTTAAAAATAATAGATACCCAGTTTTGCGTACCTATCTTCGTGATTTCAGATGATCTTACGCATGAATTTTATAATCATGTTAACCAATATTTTTATGGCCTAAACCTAAACTTGAACAACTGACACTGAACCGATTTGGATGAAATTTGGTATGAGAGATGATAGTTTGAGACTGATGCCCGTTTTCACCATCAATCCCTAATTTTTAAATAACCCCTATGTAAATAAAATTCCTGTTATTTGTTACCATAGGTAGGGGTCACTTAAAAATTAGGAATTGATGGTGAAAACAGGCATGAGACTAGGGAAAACATAAGATAGCCTTATGCCCGTTTTCACCATCAATCCCTAATTTTTAAGTGAACCCTATGGTAGCAATTAACAGGAATTTTGTTTACATAGGGGTCACTTAAAAATTAGGGCTTGATGGTGAAAACAGGCCTTAGTCCAATTTTTGAAACGGCCACGCGCGTGATTTTCTTTCTAAGATAGGTAGGTAAAATATCATCATCATCTCAGCCATAGGACGTCCAATGCTGAACATAGGCCTCCCCCAATGCTTTCCAATTTCCATGCTGCCTGGTTGGTAGGTAAAATATAAAATAGATGAATATTTAATGAATTTGTATACTTAAAACCTGCCTAGCTCGCAAGTATTATCTTTCAAATTGTATTTCCTGCAATAAAATACTGAGGCGACTTAGTTTTGCAGTGTAATGTGCCTCTTCTCTTATCTATCACCAATTCTCCAGCCAATGTGTTGTATCGTAACTTGGTGCTACTAGGCCAAACGAGCACTAAGTTTTATCGTAATCCGTTCAGTAATTTTTGAATGAAAATCCGTTCATCTTCACTGATTTTTGCGATGAAATAGACCTATTTTAAATGGCTTTTAGTTTTTACCTCTCAAATTCTCAATACATAGGTAGTACCTACTAGGCGTTTGATATTTCCCATCTACTTACTTACTCGTACTAAATTAGGTCCTTTTCAATTAGTTTCATTAAATTGGAAAGGTAATGTCAACGACCCAAAACTCAAAATCGATTACTTCTTTATTTTATTTGCAATTAAACATGATATACAAAGATGCTATTTAGGGACAGACAGATCTTCGTCTACTTCTAAATATGAATTACAAAGTTCTTACTTAAATCATAAGAGCAGTAGAATTAACTTTTAAATCGGAAATAATTCCTACAAAAGATTGTATTGCTTTATTGGCTTCTCCTAGGTTTTCGACTTCGAAGGAGTTGTGCTTAAGTGGTGGAGGCCTCTGAAAGGGGCGTTTTTTCGATTTTCCGAGACCACTTTTCAATTGGCTAAGTCCTTTAAGCGGTATACTTAACCGGAAAACCGAAAAAACTCCCCTTTCGGGGGCCACCACTTAAGCACAACTCCGTCGAAGTCGAAAACCTAGGAGAGTCTTAATGGGCAACCAATGAAGCCGTTAAAGCAATAAAATCTTTTGTTGGAATTATTTCCTATTTGATCAATTTTTGTGTTTAATTCTACTGGCCTATCAACCACTAGAAGTCCAAGGTCCCTAAAGAGCTCCTCTCCTAATTTGAAAACTTGTTTACTTACCTACTCTGAAACATTTGACACAGCCAGTAGTTTCGTGTCGTGTCCCTTCGCTTAGCATACTTAAAACTAAGTACTTACTAGCCATAAAAATCCGCTATTTTGTTATTAACAGTCAGTTAGACAGAATAATGTATCACCTTTTTGGCACACAGAGCACAATGTTTTTCACAACAGACGTTTTTTTGAAAAAAAAAGGAAAACATCCGGTCAAGTGCGAGTCTTTGTGAGTTAGGCCCGGTTTCTGAATTAAGATCTTCACCTCATCTTCTAAGCTTCTTAAAAAATCCAAAATATAGTTTGCCCTACCACCACTTCGGGACAACATAATGGGCAGTACTAACATGTGGGGTACATATTAAGTACCTACCCAGAGAAGTTAAAAAAGTGCGAGTAGAAATGTTTCAGGAAGAGTTTCGTACCTAGATCATAGGATGTATATCATATAGGTAGGATCATAGGTATAGTGTATAGACCTAGATTTTCTTTCCTATACGTACCTAGATCTTCTACTTAAATATTTTGGTTCATCTTAATTTTTCAGCTTCAAAATGCAAGCGTTTTTTCAGTGCGTTGAAAGAAAACATAAGTTTGGTCGACATAATTATATTCAAATATGTAAGTGCTCTTTTCCACACACTCAGTTAGAAACTTTTCTTATTCTAACTCAAATCGCCGTATCGAGGTAAGCTAACTCGTAGGCATACAATGCTCTCAGAAACGAAACATGCAGCGCGAAAGATCACATAGAATTTCAGCCCTGCCACTACGCCCTAGGGCCGGTTTTCCCATACCATGGTACCACGAAAACGATAACAAAATATGAATAAATGTCCCAACTACACTACAGGTGTGACGTAACAGGTATGCCTCTATAAAAAACCCGACATGATGTACCAAGACGCCATTTTGCTTTAGCAACCACCGCGCGAGTTTCCGTAGCGTTTACACACTCTTTAACATAATTATCGTCAAATTAGTGTGCTCCAAATATCACTGTAGTCCAAAATACCTTCTGAGTTGTTACTTTGTCAAAACAATTTTCTAATTAGATGTAATTGGGTGTTTTTGTTAATAAGTGTCTCAATCGATTAGTGTCGTCCGCTTGTCAAATGTCAAATTTTGGCGGGAAACAATTGCAAAGAAAATTTTAGACGTAACTTTTTAGTAATCTGTGATTAGACGTTATTTTTTTTCGGAGGCTGCCATTGGACCTTTTTGTTTAGACAATTAATGGCGGCTTTAGTTTTCTGGCGATGTGATTGGTCACATGATGGGTTGGGCGTCAATGATGATGATGAAATGACTAGAATGTACACACGTGATACAAGATGGCAGAAGATTTTCAGTGGAAAATTCGCACTGGAAGCTTTTGGTTGATTTGGTAAGAAGACTCTTTACTATTATTTTGTTTTACTTTCCTTTCACGGTTTGTAAATTAGATGAACAAAATATACTTTAGATTATCCTATTATAAGGTATAGTAAACGTAATCGGTAATGACGTACGTGTATGTGAATTTAATTAATTAGTTAATTATTTATTCACGTAGTTAAATAATTTTAAACTGGAAAGTTATCGCACTCCCTAAGATATTTTAATGAATTCATTGAACAATAGAAAACTAAGTACTTCTGTCTTCTAATCGCCTAATTATTTATGTAATGAAACTAACCAGTTGGTTTAACACTACATTAATACTGAAAATGTACAAAAAACTAGTAAAACCTGTCTTTACAATTTTTCTTACAATTTCGAACTCATTAAAATCTTAAATTAAAGAATAAAAGTATTAAATTACAAAAGGAGGTTGCATTTTAGATCAAATAAAAAAACGAATTTATTTTTTCTTAAATCTTCCAACGAAGAAGGTTTCATTCACCTTTCAGTCATCATTATTTTTTAAAGTCCACTAAGGTTACATTCCATTAACTTTTTTTAATCAAATGTGTTTTAAAGAAACACCTCTTTCCTCTTACGGGGTCATATTGTGCTTAGCAAATAAAGTTGATATCAAAGATTGTAGAGCACTTGCGTCTTGATAAGGCTTATCAGAAATGGGACAGCACTATTTAGTTAGTTTTAAACTGGTTATAGCAGCACGGTAATTTTGTTTTCCTTGATTGTGGAGTTTTACAATTTAATTTAGCAAGATGCATAGATGTGTGGTCTGAAAAACAGCTAATCTTTTTGATTCTTTTCAATATGCCTTCCTGAATCATACATAGTAATTACTTTCGCAACTGAAAAGAAAACAGGATTATTTGTTGAGAATAACGTTAATAATGGTTGTAAAATCTTAAACAAATTAGAATGAATTAGTCGTTTGAAATGTAAGAAAAGGATGGATAGAAAAGAAGAGATTTTACATGCCGCGGTCTGTATTTTCGGAATGTTATCTGCTTTTAGAACTTCTAGGCATGACAAAGTACTAAAGTTAGATAAGACTAATTGCTCAGGTTTTCCAATTACTGTAGGTCACACACTGAAGGCTTTCACACAAAGTAACAGTATTTAGTAGTAACTTTGTTAGTAATTCACTCATTTAGATACCTTTTCACTGAAACACTGAAGTGAGTTTAGTTTGCCAGGAGTCAAAAAAATGTACTGTTTAAAAAACATACAGTCGAATTGAGAACTTAGTCCTTTTTTTAAATGCCGATAAAAATAGAGTTATTCCGCTTCGTACACATTACACACGTAACTTAGTACACTTTATCACAGTACTATTAATTTAATATAGACTGTTTTGTGCTATGAATCAGAATTAATAACTAAAATGCAAACAATTTCCCAAAAAAAAAATGGCGTGATGCGTTGATGTCTTTACTTTGGGAACGTAAAAATGTCTCAAAAATGACTTTAGAGTAATTAACTAGATAGGCTCCTAAATATTAGTTTGTACTTTAACATGCTATTAGGTATGTTTAAAAAACTACTTAGTTTAAAGTATGATTCTACTACTGAAATAAGCTAAGCACTCTCCCAAAGAGAATTCTCAAAAAAGAACATGTAAATTTTTAGGAAAATTGAAATTGTTCTTCAACTAAATAAGCTTAAATTAAAATCTTAAATACTATTTACTTGAAAGAAATAACTAGTATAGTCTGTTTGGGTGTATTATTGATACAGCTGATCGGCGCAACTAGTTGTAAAAAGGGTTTTATTCCATTGAGATACGATTCAAAATTGAAACAATCTGTGGAATATAAATATACATTTTGAAAACCGTTTTGTGTTCCCAACTGACTCTGAATCATACAAAAGAGAAGCCTTTTGTGTAAAAATTCCTAGAATGTGTGTGAGTGTACGATTAAAAAAACATACAGTCGAATTGAGCACCTCCTCCTTTTTGAAGTCGGTTAAAAAGGCAAATATAAATTCAAATTGTTTATTGCATGTCACATAATAAAATAGTTACTGTTAATTAAAAAATGCAGTTGTACCTATAGATCAAAGTAAATGAAGATAGAAATAAAATGTTAGGTAATAGTTTAACATTGGTATGACGTACACTTTTTAGTTTTTACTCGTAGTAGCACTACAGTTTCAACAAAAAAGTATGATTTTCATAATTGAACATTGTTTTTCAGGAAGTGCGTAATATTATCACATTTGAATCATCTAATGAATAGAAAATGTCTGTACCTACACATATTTTTTTTTTCAAGTTTATAAAAAAAATGTCTAGGGTTATGACCTGTAAGGCTGTAATTATTTATAGTCCTCCTAACCATATTTTAGTAGAATGTAATAAAAAGTTTGTTTATACGTTAAGGTTTACTTATTAACAATCAAATTCCTCCTTACAGAAAGTTTTTAATCAAGGCTAAAGACAATCGTTCAAATAAGCATTTTTATTTTCCGTTCACAAACTCAATATTCCTAAAAAGTATTCAAAATCTTCATAGAAATTAACCCGTGACCTTTCTAACTATACTCTATTCATAGTTAAGGAAACAAAATCTAAATATAGAGTCAAAACTTAAAAGGATAAACAAAAAGGTTTCTCTCAAAAAACGAAGATTCTTCCAACTGTCTGCATACCATCAGGTCAGGTTGCATCACGAATATTCAAACCAACTAACTACAAATAACTGGAAAACAATAGCAACACAAAACTTATGGAAATTACCGAGTTTTAAACAGATTGTTGGCTCTTGGGTTGATTTACATGAATTTGGTTATGAATAGACGTACCGACGGACTGATTTCTAAGCTAGTTACTTAACATTGTCGGATGGACGCCCTTGAGATTTTCAGATGCACGCGCTTCTGTGAAATCACATGCGAATTTTCAGTGCTAACTTATACAGGGTATCCCAAAAAGTAGTGTCAAGCCGAAGGCCAGAGGTAGAACATCATTAGGGCTACCCAAATCAACGTGACTTTTGATAGTTTACGAGTTATGTTTATTTTTCTCCGAGTAGATAATAGATCTTCTCTCTAGTCTAGATTCAGATATATATGTTACGGTTAATGTGATAAATTGAAAATTATTAATAATAACCGGTTATTGTGAATAATTACCGACTGTCGCGGTAAAAGTGATAAATTAATCACATTTAACAGTGATTATTTAATGATTCAACCTTAGTACTAACAAATTTCATAAAAGAGAACAACATCTTGTTAACATAATGTTTTGATTTAAAGTGAACAGTAGGTTAAGGTCCGGCGGGGGTGGCACTTGGGCCACCCCTAAGCCGCCTATTTAGTTTTATACACACATAAATGACCTCATATTAATCACATTTACCAAATCATGCGGTAATTATTCATAATAACCGGCGATTATTCATAATTTTCACATTTATCACTTTGACCGTAACATATTTTATACAGATATATCTGAATCTAGAATCAAGAGATGTGGTGAACTTACAGAAGTTCACCACATCCCTTTTCGTGTATGTATCTTATTCCTAGGTTAGTCAGTTTGGTGATTACATTGTAGTTTTGAATCATCTTGTACGTAGGGTAGGGTGTCCCATAAATGGCCGAAAAAAATTTTTTTTTAGATATTGAAATGCATACCCTCTATTTCTTTTAGTACTACTCAGACTTAGTTAAATACAAAATTTCATCTTCCTACGTCAACATTAACCCGTGCCGACTGAGCTCTGAAGATTTTGAAAAATGCTGGTTTTACCCCTTTGGTTATGTAGCTTAATCAATTAAAATATTTAAATTTTATAAAATATTTATATAAAGAAGATATCAGACAATATATTTTACCTTTGAGGGTCCCTTTTTTACATTCTGGATACAGATTTCCATGCTCCTGAATATTGGCCTGATTTTTGCTACACTGTGCCTAGCAAAAATAGCTTTTTCTCTTCCTTTGCAGTGATCAAACAATGTAAATCTTGCATAAGCTTTATAGCTCTCTCAGCTGTATCATTAACTACCCTTAAAGAAAGCACTTTTTTGCTTTTAAATAGGCAACATCTTCATCTCATTTAGAAATGGGTCTCAGGGGAAAATTCTTATCAATTTTCATTGGAAAAATAAATGCATAGTCTTGACAGACACTAAATCACTCAATGGGTTTCCAGCAACAATAAATAAGGCAGTATTATTATCAATTCATTAAAAACATGATAAAAAAATTAGTACTAGTCCTATTTACCATAGAAATTATCATACCTTCTTCAGATGGAATGTATATCTTCCCAGAATCATACATACTCTCTCTTTGTACTTTTACTACAGTATTGACGGTGTTTGTTCATTACCTTCATCATCAAAGAGTGATAAAACGGCAATTTCTTCTGACATGAAGTAACAAAGATTTTGACTAAACTTGCTCAAGGCTGCTTTGGAAATCAATTTGTCAACACTCTCATATACCTTTTGGAAAGTGGATGTCAAGAGTTCCTTAAGGCTTTCATCAGAGCTGGTAAGTTGGTCGTGATGATTAACCGCCGCCGCACCGCTACTGCCGCGCAACATGTTTCGATGCAAGTCGGCACGGGTTATCGTACTCCAAATAAAGTAAAAATTTATTTCTGAGTGTTTTAGAGGCAAACGAACAAAACTAAGACCTATGCGTTACAAATTTAAAACTTTGAAAATTATGGGACACCCTAACGTAGGGCCATAGTAGGACTTTAAACCATGAATTAAAGTTAGCAGAATCTATGACAGGTCATGAAGACAAGGGTTAGTTAGAGCTGTATTTTAACCTCCGCCATAAATATTTTAATGAAACCCACAAGATAGCAGAAGATTGGTAATTGCGTTTACGCATGCTACGTTAAATACCATTAGCTTTCAAATTGAAACAAGTTTTCCCAGTTTTAAAATCAATGGTGAAAATATCAGTTCCTTCGAAGAAAAGTTTGAATTTGGGTTCAATCATCAAAGGATACGCCGTCACTATCTATTTTTATTGAGTTGTTTGTTCTGACTATCAAACAAAGCTAATACCCGTAAGTCTAGAAAACTACAATTTGGAATTCATACAACTGTATTTTTTAATCTGCATAACCTAATTTTTACTTTAAGGGGAGACAAGAGAATTCAGACGCGCAGAGCCACGTGCAACAGCTAGTTAGGGACTCTAAAGACCTGCATTAAATTAGAATAAGCAATGGATAATCTTTACGACCAATGAAAAACTTGAGAGCTAATCTTAACATCAAAATTATGGCACTAAATCAGGTGCTTTATTGATTAACGTAAGCCGTAAATGCTCCTTTTCAATATTATCCAGTTACTCTCAAAGCAAAGGACATTTTAGACTTCAATGTAGTAAATACTGGGGCACAATTCTCGGCCTTCCTACGTTGATATTAAGGCAAACATTACCATCAACCTCGAGGTCGGTTGTGCTTGCAACAATGCAAAAGTCCACACTACTTCAATTAACGTTATGCCACTAAACGTGTGAACTGGGAGCTCACGAAAACCGACTAATTTGATTGGCGGACTTGCCCAAGGTACAACGTTGGGCCCGTTACTCTACCTTTCTGTATCGACTTAGTCGAACGCTTGCCTTAAATCTGTAACCTAAAAGTGATATATTTTGGAAATATTGTTTACTCATTGGGATCAATTTTCATCGGTCAACGATCCACCAGGTAATTTAGTTTTTGTATAGAGTGAGAATTTTTACATTAATGTTATTAAGTTTAGCTCATAATTATGATTCTTATTTTCAGCGATTATTTTTTATAACTATGACACTACACCATTGTATCGTTGTTATGGCCTACTAGGGCTCCTAGTTTAATATCCTCAAACAGTTTCTTAAAGTCCCTAACGTAATATTTTTATGGGTTTGCATAACTTTTGGAATCTATTATTAGGAATTTCAATGCAGCTACCTTTTAAACATATTCTACGTTTGTACTAATCTGCGTTTAAAGATAAAAGTGTACATACAGCTTCAGGCTACCGCATACGAGATGTGAATAAATACGAAAGGAAAAAAGTCTCATCCAATCAATGTTTACAGTGAATAAAAATGCGTGAGATATCTGAATTTTCACATGTCGTTATAAATGAGAGTTTCTATTTTACGGAGAGTGATATCAAAACATTTCGTTTTATGAAATTCTTTATTCTATTCATGCAACTTATTCGTTTGTTTTGTTTAATTAACATAAGAAAATCTATTTTTTGCATGTTTTATCTTTTTAATTTCTTTTTAAGTTGTCTATTTAATATTCAAATGCTACGTAAATTCTCGAATTGTAACTGGCCGTGTGCGGTACACCTAACATAGTATGACCACAAAACAACGATAAACTGTTATATGTACTGCCGTGGTTGATTTATTTTCGATTGTTTCTGTTGCTGAGTTTCGCTTTCATTGACTTGGTCTAGCCTAGAAAATGAATATGACCCAAAGTTATTGAAAACCAAAGATTTTGCAATGCTATTGTGGGATTTTCAATATTTGATGCTGAAGAATTACTAACTCTATAATTTTTAGACACTAATTTACCACAGAATGTTACGTACAATATTGCCCGATGAAAAATATTTTTGGTGAGATTTTGTTGTCATATCTCGCTATTGCCATTTTACGTACAGGCAACACCATCTGTCGTTGACGTGGGGAACTAATCGTATAATTTCAAAACCACTAGTTTTAAAGTGTTGTGTTTGGTTTCGAAGACAAAGGGGACCATGAAAATTGGAAAGAATAGTCTCGTAGTTGAAATATTACCTATTTAATCGTATCGTAACGTAGTTTTCAGGTAAAGACTGGACATGCAAATTCCTGACTAAGTAAGGAAAGGTATCTCTATAAATATTGTCGAAAGTTTTCAACATGGCATGCTTAATAGGTACTTTTCCTGTAAAGAAGTAGGTACCTACTTATTAATATAAAATTAAGATTGAGGGAGACTAACTATACTGGTTTTAAAACAGTTGGTTAACGTTTGTAGAATTCGATAGATCTGGTTGAATTTTAGTGAAAAATGATACGAGTTATCTGACTTCATACAGCTAGCTAAAGTTTTGAATTCAGACATTACTAGAAAGAAGCGACAATAAATCACCCAAATGTCATCCGCTGGACTATTGTCGTGAACCCTCCTAACATACTTCGCTTAGCTTCAGGGTTACGGCGCTTATTTAGTTAACGGGACGGGTACCTACTGCACAAATTACTAATACCACTGCCCACACTTCAGACTGTATTTTAAAAATATCCAAACTCCGAAAGCCATTTAAAGCAGGCGGCGCCACAAAGCACTGGCGACATGCGCGTACGCAAACACGCGTGGAGCTCCAATTCACACCTGTGACATAAGGTCAGGTGTAACCGTTCTGCTATTGTCACGTTTTACTGTAATTTGCTGTGCGTTGGTCGAGAAATAGGCTGGTTAATTTAGAATTAAATATTATGTAACATCCTGAAAGTTTTGTTGCTTTTCATCCGAAATATATTTTTTTAATGCAGAATAAGGCAGGTATGACTTCCACTCGGCATGGGGCACACTGAAAACCAGCGTCTTGGCCTTCTTCACCGTGGGCCACGGCATATGCTGATTGGGGTCCCATTGCGATGTGCATCGCTGTTGCGACAGGGTGGCACTGCTCAGTTCACTTTTTATTTCCTTGTAATGTTATATGTGCCATTTCTGTCTTTTTTCCATAACTAAGTGATATTCATCGTAATATATGTTTCTTTCTTTCTTTCTTTGATCACAATCAAACCTGTGATGTTGTTAAGTGAGATAGTTACTATCTCATTATCCTCAGGTCATATTAAAATGTCGACTTTAGGAGCAGCGACTCTCTTTAATTCACCAGAGTGAAATGGTAGATATAGAGACAGGGTAGGGAGATCCACCTTAATGAGGGATATCGTTTTCGCGCTCACCAGTTGGCGCCACTGTAGTGTAAGGTCCTGTCACTTGCTAGTAGCGAAGACAGTGGCGCCAACTGGTGAGCGCGAAAGTGGTAGGAGGACTATCGCATTTGCACTCATTAAGATGGCGCCACTGTAGAGTAAGGTCCTGTCAATCGCCAGGGGTGCCAACTGTTAGGTATAAAAACGATAGCCCTCATTTAATAAAAGTTACAAAGTTGTTGTTATTTTAGTGTGATTAACTAAGATTAAGTTTTGCATTATTTATTTATTTATTTATTATTTATTTATTTATTTATTTTAATTATTATTATATATTATTTATTTATTTATTTATTTTAATTATTTTAATTATACTATGTTCAAGACGAAAGTGAATATAGACACTTACAGGGCAGGTATGTACTATCCTAGACTGCATCTCACTTAACACCAGGAGTGATTGCAGTCAAATACCTGCTTTGTTTTGCATTATAGTTCTTGCAACTCACGAAGGCGAGTGAGCTTTACTTGTGTGTGTACACACGCCCACACTGTTAACTATCCATTTCCGTTTTTGCTCTCGCTCTAATCAAATGGCGATTCTTTGCGATAGAACGAGATGACATGACTTTCAATGGGCAGTTAACACTGTTGGCGATAGTACTCGTACGTGTACATGTAGGTACATAACGATAGTGTTTGTAATGTCTATCAAATTTTTTGAAAAAACGAACAGTAGCGAGCCACCACATGTAAAGCTCACTCGCCTTCGTGAATTGCAGCAACGACAAAAAAAATTGAATTCTAATTGTAGCGTCTAGATCTAGAAGATTCGTGCAAGCAAGAAGAACCTAGAAGAGGCGAAGACTGTAATCTGTTAATGAAGAGAGCTATCCGTCGACAGTATTGACGTTAAACACTGTCATGGAGTTGCTCTCTTTATGAACGGATGCTGTTTCAGCGTGCGCCGGCGCAGCAAGTCCGATTTCAGCGGTTTTTATCACTTATGGTTTTACTTTAGTATTTTTTTCTGATTTTCGATTTGTATAATGATTTTTTGGTCAGCATAAAAAGCCGTGTGGTGACGGCAGAGTAGAATACATTTGTCACCAACCCCTACTCTTCCCGCGGGTGTCGTAAGAGGCGACTTAGGGACTACACATCAAACAGAGAATGGGCAGCAGCGCTCTCTGAAAAACATCAATCTTTTAAACTGCGATCTCCAACCCGCCTGCCTAGCGTGGAGATTATGGCAAAACCCTCCACTATAGTGAAGGAGGCTCATAGTCCAGCAGTGGACTGTAAAGGGCTGATGATGATAAAAAATATCGGAATTTGACGAATCGGCTGAAAAAAAGTTATTTACCTACTTACTTACTAAGACTGTGTTGCAGCATCTTACTTTAAATTTAACAAACGTTAAAAATATTTATTTATTTATTTATTTATTTATTTATTTAACATATGTCATACTCCATGCAAAAAGCACCGGTTATCGTTATAGTTATGGTTAAAGTTCGGTGGTGTAGCTCAAAATTATTTCCTTCGTATTTTTAACGAACTGAAATGTTTTATTTGTTTAAAGTTTTACAGTGTGTTTAATGATGCAATTTATTTGTTTTGTAAACTAATTGTTTTCTCAATTGTTTTTAATTATTAGCTCTTTACACCATTTGTTTGTATGATTATGTTTTATGTCATTTTATATTCTTGATCTATTTTCTATAGCTTATGGTTAATGTTTTAGAGTCATTTAGTCTCACTGCAGGAGCACGACCCTCTCTAATTTACCAGAGACAAATGGAGGATTTGGCCTACACTCCCCACGCTGGCCAGAATGGTAGCAGAAGCATTTGATGCGTGTATTTAAAAACTCATAAAACTCTTTGCAAGTAGGCTTTTAAAAAGCACTTTTACACGTCCCAGTATTAACCCTACCACTGCTTCGAGACAATAAATGGGCCAGTGCTGAGAAAAAGCGGCGCAAGAAACTCGGTCACTATTGTCAGCCTCTTTTTCAAGGGTTTTCAGATTTCTAAAGATATTCGTGTTTGCCTAATTTATCTTCTTGCGTCAATGCGTGTATTTACCACGACGGTTGACACAACCGTCCTTATTAAATTATCTTTCAGCATTCAATGTTGTCTCTAGCATTAAAGTAATACTACTTTTAATGAAGGACGTCACGTTTTCTTAGCAGATAAGGTACCTACGTTCTGAATTTCAGCAGTTTGTGTACTTACCTATATTATACTTTGTGATAAAAATGTCCCTACTTTTTATTGCATACCATACAAAACTGAAAATACAGAAATTCTAAATGGAAATATTGCCACAATTTAGGCGTCCATAGGCGGTCTTATTGCCGGAAGCGATATACTAATATTTAAATAATATTTTTTAGGTAAGAACATTTGAAATAATATCTCACATTAACTTTATAATTAGTGACTTTTTATCTTCTACCTGCGATATTGCTCGCGCATTTCAAGTCACATACTACAGGATAATAATATGAATCATCATCATCATCATCATCATTCGAGTCTACTGCAGGATGTTTAGCTTCGGAAGGAGCATCAAAGAACATGATTGACTGAATTTTTATTCAACTTCTGCTAGCAATCTTCCTGAGGTCGTCAGTCCATCGAGCAGGGTCCCATCCAGCACTCCATTTGACCAGACGTGGTCTTTATTCGGCAACCTGTTTACTTCGCCTAATTGAAACTTAAGGTTTTGTTCCCCAGTCGATGAAGCACATGATGCCGTGCCCTGTGTGCCCAAACAACTGCACGCAGGAAGATTTAATGAATGCTACTGACAACGCCACTCTTGTAGCGGAGTTTTGGGCTGACACTGTGTAGGCTTGTTGTCGACACGGCAAGAAGAATATTGTAACTTACTTAAGTAATTATTTTTTGTAGAATACTGTTTTACAAGTAGGTAAATCTTATGTAATATTAAAATTCCACCTTCTGCAACCAACTTTGGAACTGCAAACATGGAATCTTCCACTCATAATCTCAGTGTACACTAATTTCATCTCGAGCTCTTGTGTGCATTTTACATTCTTGCTGTTATCATTTTGATAAGGGTGATAACGTGATAAGAGGCAAACAGTAATCAGGTCACCTGTAAGGTGTGGTGACGAAACTTAGGAAACCATAGAGTTTTGATAGCAGGTTTTATATATCTTTTTGGAGTATGGCACTTTTATCGCCCGCCGATTAAGCGTTTGATAATTTCCGACTCTTCCGTGGTTTGGCTGAAAGTTTATTTTCCTTTTCTTTATTAAAAAATACAACAACGAAAAAGTTCTCAAGTGATGCGTCGTCTATCAACACTAAATGTTGACCTTTAAAAATTGTTATACATAAATATTTGTGAACTTTAAAATATAAAATAAACAAATTATACTTATTTTTCGGCTTTGACTTTGAATACCCTTCCTTATATCCACCTTAAATGATCAAATAATAAGTCATCAAATACTATGTACACAGATATTATACCTACCTAGATATATGACGACAGTTAATACATAAGATAAGTACCTACATACACACTCCTACAAAATTTTAAAATGGTCACGTACGAGAACTTGGTGGACTAGAGAAAACCCCATAGCATGCATCAGCTCCCGCTTTAGTAGCGAAAGAGTTTGGAGTAGGTAACACAATCTCCATTAAAATTCTTGGGTTCGAGCCCCATTTGCAGAATCTCTTTCTGTATGTCATCTGAGTTTGGTCATGGATTAATAGAGATACTTATTAATCCATGGTTTGGTTAAGAGATTAAAAGTTTAAGCGATATTTTAAGCCTGACACCAGTGTGAAAGCATTGGGGAAGGCCTATGTTCAGCAGTGGACGTCCTATGGCTGAGATGATGATGATGATGATGACCAGTGTACTGGGTACTAGGTAGCCCGGTAGCCCGTGTTCGAATTTTTCTGATGGATTATAATTAGGCATCTAAACTGTTCAATTGCAAAAATAAGTAAATAATTTATTAGTGCGAATTGCGTCGGTCTTACAAAGAATCCTGTACTTCGCCGCCAATTCATTATTCATCGTTTATCTTTCGATAATTACAATGCTATCGATACCTTATCAATAAATTCAAATCAGTGCTATTACGGTCGTCACAGAAAATGGCTAAAGCGCATTGTTTTATAATTTTGTTATTGTGTATAAGTAAGAGTCTAATACTATGCGATGTGTTGTGTGAACAAGGATTCTGTGCGGTATGTGGATAGTTGAATAAACCTTTACTATTTAAATAACTACTTATTGTTTTGCAAAGAAAGTAAACAAGCCTGCTAGCGAAAGGGTAAAGCCCCTATTTCTCTCTCTCTAGATGTGCTTCTACCGTCTGTAACCTGCTGTAGGGTGCTTGTACCCTGCTGTTTAGTTTTATTAAAGTTGTTATTTTATTTTGCATCGAATAAAGACTCTCTCTTTCTTTCTTTTTTTTCACCTGGGACACCTACTTGGCCTTCACGGGTTGAGATATAACGGCGGTTAAGCTGTAGATCTTGGTTACTATCACTGCAGAATAAATACTTACTACACTGAGTGCAGCAGCGAAACGAAAGTCGAAAACATTGCTATAGCAAAAGTTGAAAATAAGCTTTAAATGACATCAATGTAGGATAAATAACCTACCTTCCTACTACATAGTAGATAGTAGAATTTCAGTTGCACAATACTTTGAAAGAAACATCAATATTGAAGAAGTCCTTTATCATAACATCTTAGTTTATCCTGTGGTCTGCCACTTACTTTTGTATGGTAATGACTAAGAAAACGGGTTTATGGAAGGGGGACAACACTTACCTATCCACTATCGTAATACTTCCAGGTAAAAGTTTAGGTTAAAAAAATCTTTTTTTTTCTCATTAAAACCAAACAGTCACTTGAGACATGAGAAAACAATTTTGTCGGTAAAACAATAACCAAATTGAACTGGTGAAACACAACAATACTGTTAATTTGTTATAGCGACAGACTATAAAACTAAATTCCTGCACAGACATACGTCAACGACCCAGGCTGCTCATCAACGGCGCAGGAGTGCAGCATCAACAACGCGACCCACCACGGGCTGACGCTGCCGTCTCCCACCATCTGCAACTGCTGCAACTACTGTCTGCCAACTTTTAGTAGGTTTCTCTACTTCATCATCATCTATAATATTATCACTATCTGCATCACCAACAACAACGCGACCCCTCACGGGCTGACATTGTCGTCTCCCACCATCTGCAATTGTTGCGACTACTGTCTGCCGACGTTCAGTAGGTTCTGCTTTTTCTTTATCAATAGTATTATTATCATCAGGTTCCACTTTAACATCATCGACAGCATTGCCAGCATCAACGAAGTCCTCATTATCATTATCGGTTTTGGCGTCATCAACAACGCGACCCACCACGGGCTGACATTGCCGTCTCCCACCATATGCAACTACGGCGACTACTGTCTGCCGACTTTCAGTAGGTTCTTCTTTATCAACAGAATCATCAGCATCTGTATCATCATCATTATCTGCATCACCAACAACAACGCGACCCCTCACGGGCTGACATTGTCGTGTCCCACCATCTGCAATTGTTGCGACTACTGCCTGCCGACTTTCAGTAGGTTCCTCTTCATAATCAAAAGCGTCAACATCAGTAGGTTACATTTTAACATCATCAACAGCATTGCCATCATCAACAGAGTCATCATTATCGTTATCAGCTTCGGTATCACCAACAACGCGACCCCTCACGGGCTGACATTGTCGTCTCCCACCATCTGCAATTGCTGCGACTACTGCCTGCCGACTTTCAGTAGGTTCTGCTTCTTCATCATCAACAACAGCATCTGAATCAGCATCATCAACCGCATCATCGTCAACAACGCGACCCACCACGGGCTGACGCTGCCGTCTCCAACCATCTGCAATTGCTGCGACTACTGCCTGCCGACTTTCATTAGGTTCCTCTTCATAATCAAAAGCGTCAACATCAGTAGGTTACATTTTAACATCATCGACAGCAATGTCATCATCAACAGAGTCCTCATTATCGTTATCAGCTTCGGTATCACCAACAACGCGACCCCTCACGGGCTGACATTGTCGTCTCCCACCATCTGCAATTGCTGCGACTACTGCCTGTCGACTTTCAATAGGTTCTACTTCTTCATCATCAACAACAGCATCTGAATCAGCATCATCAACCGCATCATCGTCAACAACGCGACCCACCATGGGCTGACATTGCTGTCATCCACCATCTGCAAATGCTGCGACTACTGTCTACCGACTTTCAGTAGGTTCTACTTCTTCATCATCAACAACAGCATCTGAATCAGCATCATCATCATCAACAACGCGACCCCTCACGGGCTGACATTGTCGTCTCCCACCATCTGCAATTGTTGCGACTACTGCCTGCCGACTTTCAGTAGGTTCTACTTCTTCATCATCAACAACAGCATCTGAATCAGCATCATCATCATCAACCGCATCATCATCAACAACGCGACCCACCATGGGCTAACGCTGCCGTCTCCCATCATCTGCAATTGTTGCGACTACTGCCTGCCGACTTTCAGTAGGTTCTTCATCATCGTCATCATCCTTAATAGCATCAAAATCATTAGGTTGCACTTTATCATCATTAACTGCATTGACATCATCAACAGAATCATCATTATCATTATCGGTTTTGACATCATGAAAACGCGATGCACGCACCACGGGCTCACGCTGCCCTCGCCGACTATATCCGCCGTCTGTCAACTTTCAGTAGGTTCTTCATCATAATCATAATCATAATCATAATCATCATCATCATCATCATCTACAGCATTATCGTCATAACTGTATCATCAACAACGCGAACCACCAACTGAAAAAATATGCTGTCTGAATTACATTTAAATCAACAGGTTAATAAGATTACGATTCTCTCAAATCAATCCAAACCTAGTTTCAATTTACCAGCGCGGATTCAGTTTATGAAAAATCATTATACTACTTTTTTATTAAAGTTTGACTAGGTCAATCTGGGTAATTAAGGGAGGCATCTAGGCCTCTCCCATTTTAGATGTGAACATAAAATTTCAGATGAAGGCGCGCATTGCAGTCGCGGTGGTCCTGGGACCGGGACAACCATTGGACGTTGCGGGGACGGGCTCACCTGCATCGCTGAGGCTGATGGCAACTTCTGTCGGAGGAGTAAGGATTAATTTAGAATTTTAGATTGTCTTCAGAGAGACATCAATGCGGTTGTGGATTGGAGTGTTTCGAACCGTCTTCCATTTAATAAAAATAAATGTAAGATCATAACTTTCACGCGTAAACGTTGTCCACTTCTATTAGTTTATAATCTATCTGACGCACCCTTGCAGAGGGTAAGTGAAATACGTGACTTAGGTTTAATATTAGATTCCAGATTGGACTTTCATAACCATGTGATCAGTGTTTGTAAAAAGACCAGCAAAATGCTTGGTTTTGTCATGCGCACTTCGTCTCAGTTTAACGGATCAGGGGTCCCATTGGTACTGTACAATGCGTATGTACGAAGTATACTCGAATACGGTGCCATTATATGGGATCCATTTGAAACAAAGTATTGTCTCATGATTGAGAGGGTACACCGCAAATTTTCACGCTGGCTATATAAGAGGAAATACGATTACTACCCGTACCTATATCCGTCTTTATTTGTATCTGGTATGGTTGGATTAGATACGCTTAAATTTAGGAGAACCATGCAGACGATAATTCACTATTTGTGTATTATACACAATAGGATTGATAGCCCGACGACGCTGAGTAAAGTGGGGCTACTAGCTCCCAAGCGCCTGAGTTGGGACGAGGAAGGAACGGTAGCGCCGCGGCGGCGGTCGCGCCTGCTGTGGTGATGCCCGCCCGCGCGCACTAGGTACGCTGCACACGCGCCCACCACTCGTGCTTTGCGCCTAATTGGAGATATGCTCGCTCACGATTATGATACCGACCTATTTGCTGACAGTTTTGGGCAGTTGTGTTGCAAAGCCTTTTCGTTTATTAATGACATTTGTACTTAATTAACATTGTGTGACTTGTTTTAATGTTTATTTCTGACTTTGCAATGATTTGTGTTGACTTGACTGTTTTACATTATGTTCTTCCTTGGACGCCTGTTTCTGGAGCTATGACTTGTATTTAATGACCATATTGATGATAATGTATTTTATTTTTGTATTTGATTTGACATGGTAATCCTAATTTATGACATGCAACTAAATGTAAAATTAATTATATTATATGTATGTGTTTTGGACCTGTCTGTAAACATACATTTTCTGATAATAAATAAATAAATAAATGACAAGAAAAGCAAAGTGGTGACAAAAGCCCAACGGTATGGGCAACTGACTGTAGTTCGATAGTTTGATCACAGCCCAAAGCTGTCAACTTGATACGAAGATAAATACTCAAAACGAAGATCAATAAAATGTTAAAATGACATTCTTAAATACAAAACAACTAATACTTTGTGTGTCACTGGCCACAAGCAAGATAGACAGCAGACCGTACAAAAGAAGGCTCTGGATATTCTGCTCTAAGAAATAATGACGGTCAATATGAAAACCGGTCAAATTGAGGGACGCCTATATTCAGCAGTGGAGGTCCTGTGGTTGAAATGATGATGATTATAACTACTATAATATGTGTACTATTGTCAACCGTCTAAGCTGTAAAATTGAATGAGATTTTGATGTAGAAGATTTTGTTTATCCAACGATTCTTCGCCAGAATCTCAGATCGATCTTTACAGCCAAGATCAATTTAAAATAAATAACAAATAAATGTAAATAATAATTTATTTGCCTTAAAATTAAATAGCCTTAATTTGCCTTAACTAACTGCACTGAATACTGTCTATGAACTGTGTCTATGGGTGACGGTTATCATCACTTACTATTAGGTGATCCGTTTGCTCGTTTGCTTTCTGTCACATAAAAAAAGTTAGAATACCCTAAAGTTTCCTTGGCTCCAGGATCTATAACCAGTAACTGTACCCAACAATGTATATTCCAGTGAACACAACCTGCCACAGGGACCAAGATGACTACGACGCAAGGCATCTGGCAGGGGAGACGGGAGAGTTGGAGGAGCGACCGTCGTGCGACGGGAAGGGGAACTATGACGTCTTCTCTTGCGTCCCAACTCAGACGTAAGAACGTTTTGCTACTCATCTTAGAACGACTATTCCCACCACTGCAACTCCTGTGTAGCCAGGATACCTACATATAGTTTGACCGACAATAAATACCCAACCAGTGAAGGTCAAATATACCTGTGAAAGATACGAGCAGAATACACGGCAGCCTGAACTAGTAACTGCAACTTCAAGCTTCTGCAGCGGCAGTACCTAAATACAAAAAGCTTGTAAAAATGTTTGTAATGGTATCCTCCCAGCTCAACTGATATTATGTAGCACTTACTTATTCTAAGGCTGACAAAAGTGTCTGGTTTCTAGCACTATTTCTTCTCCAGCTTGGTCCACCTTAAAACAGAAGGTTGTTAACAACCTTAATGTTCCGTACACCTACTGCTGCTCTACTAAATAAACATTTCTTCTTTCTTTCTCTAGCAGAAGAGTTTCACATAGAGTTATGTCCAATCCAATTTTATTAAGACTATTAACTACCTAACTATACATATTAAAGTGGCTAAACTATCTCCATAATCTCATTTTCTTTTCTTCCAGATGCTTTTGCCAGTCCGAAGATGGTGAGAGGATATTCGGTGAAGCAGTGTACTTGGGAGTAGAGACCAAGCGGAACATGCATTGTCGTAAGTAATAGCAGAGTAAATACAAATGAGTAGTAGGTCATCTTCATAGAAACGCACCGAGCGCGGTTTGTAAGTATGTGAGACAAAATTCGGCGCAACACCCCGCTAATCAACGCTTAAAATTTTTTTTTCAGTTTCAGTGTGTGCGTGCGCGCCGCATACGTATTGGCGCGCTCACATACAAACCGCGCTCTATGAAGATGACCTACTCATTTGTATTTACTCTGGTAATAGTTCGTTCTCTTTCTATGATCTGAGGTTTCAGCCAAGCCACTGCTGGACAAAGGCTTTCTTTAAGGATTTCCACAACGACCGGTCCTGCGATGCCCGCATCTAGGAACTTCCCGCGACCTTCACCGATCGTCGGTCCACCTACCGCAAACCACGGTAATAGTATGAATATTAAGTACTTAACTTAGGTAATTCAATCTATGCACCGTAGTACTAAATACTAAATAAACCTAAATATCTGCTTTAAAAGGTACATAATATTATAATTCGTGATATTATACATAAATTAAACCCTTCAGTTAATATCGTCATACTCTAACCACTTAACCACAAAATCAGCTGACCTTTCTTTTACTGATATTCTTACTCCACGTTAAAAGCTGCTTCCGTTTGCATGAAAAATCAAGAATATCCAGGAGTCCCGTGTCCCGTTGCGGAACCTCGGTGTGCCCCCTACCTTCTTTGAATAATACCACTACCTCTTACCTTATTTCACTAATGTTTTTACTTCTATTCCAGGCTTCTCCCACTTGCATGAAAAGATCAAAAAGAATATACATCCAGGAGTCCCATAACTCGTAGTGGGACTCCTAAACCCTCTATCTTTTTTGACTAGTGTTTCTTATTTGACTATTCCAGGCTGCTCCCGCTTGCACGAGAAAATCAAGAAGAACTTAAGCCCAGGAGTTCCGTATCCCGTGGTGGGTCCCCGCTGCACTCCTGATGGTAACTTCCACCCTATCCAGTGCATCGACAGAAAGTGTTACTGCGTGGATACAGTCTCTGGAGAGATTGTGCAAAGTACTACATCTGTGAATCTGGATGAGACACCGCTAACGGAGCTGGATTGCTGTAAGTACTCTGGAAGAGATCGCTTTATGGCGATAAGACCGCTTATATTGTGTCGCATATTTTGTATATTTCTTTCTTTTTCTTTTCTTGTCTTGTGTGGTGTAAACAATAAAGTTTAATGTGTTCATCATCTTACCTAGTTTGGATTATTTTCAAGAACATGATGATCATTTTGCGATTCATTTGTTAGCTAGCTTTTACCCACAACTTCGCACGCGTTCAAATCGGGGTGAAGCTAGTAGCTAGTTACCTACTCGTAGTTCTCTCTAGATAACTTCTAATACCATTTCCTTGGTTTAATTTGCTTTTGAGATAAACACTGATTGAACCCCGGAAAATTGTTTATTATAGGATGTCTACGTAATAATAAGTAATGTTCGATAGTTTGAGCTGTGATGACTGATCTATCAGAGCACAGCTCAAACCTTTGTCTTTATACAGAAGAGAAATAATATCAATATTTCCGTTTACTTGCTGTACCTCTGTTGTTTGGGTAGGTAAGTAAGTAGGTATAGAACACAAGTCCGCCTGTATATTTTGTAAGTCTTTATAGTTCTTGTGCGCTGCGGTGTTAAATAAGAAGTTCTACATAAAGCTCTAAATTCCCTTCCAGACGATGCAGACTTGGACCTGTACCCTGAGCAGAGCCGCGGAGACCCGCCTTACAACTTAACCACGCCTTGCATCGAAGGCATCCAAGATCAGATCGACCTGATCCAGCAGAGTGAGCAGGAAGGGTACAATGTAGACTTCTTCAGCACAGTGCAAGGCTGCCTGCCTGATGGGACGCCTACCAGGATCGTTACTAGTAGGAATAGAACGTACGTAAGGGTAAAAACCCCCCAAAAGTTACCTACTTTTTAACCGCCTTCAAATAAGTAAGGAGGTGGCTGTATATATTTTTTAATGAGACTAATGCCCGTTTTCACCATCAATCCCTAATTTTTAAGTGACCTTTATAGTAACTAACACATAACAGGATTTCAGTTTTCATAGGGGTCACTTAAAAATTAGGGATTGATGGTGAAAACGGGCATGAGACATTTTAACGATCACTATAAATGGAAAATGTTTGTGTCAATAACAAATTGCTAAAAACGTCAGTAGGAGATTTCTAGTGTAAAATCATTGGTTTCTTCAATCCTTCCCTTTGTCGGAAAAGACGTGCGATTTAAATTTTTTGGTCGCGACCTAAGTTAGTCCGATTGAGTTGAGTTGAGAGCCCCGTCAAAGCAGCTGACGTATAAAGTTTGATCCCAGTTGTCCCAAGTCAGAAGACGAAGCAGAACTATCGATAATGTTATCTTTCTCTTTCAATCCAGATGAATTTGAGTGTAAATTAGCCAAGTACTTAATTTCTTATTTTATATTACAGAAAGATTTGCGTGGACGAGCGTGGAGAACAAATAGGAAATTACCAGGCTGATCCAAATACTCCCGAGTACAACAATATAGACTGTAGTAAGTTCCAATGTTCCAGACACACACAGTACACTATTCCAGAAACTAATTGTGTCAAATTAAATGATCATACACTTGTTATTAAGCCTTAGCTTCAAAACAAGAACCTTGCTCCATAGCGATTATGAGACAACTGATAAAAGAGACTAGATTAAACTTTATTATTTTAGTCTCTATCTCTACTGCGTTAACACGACCATTTTCTAATTTACTTACCAGAGGGCCTAGTGTGAGTTTCATGTAAACTCACACTCAGCCCACAGATGCAAATGGAGGATTTAGCCAGATGTTCGCATATTTTGTCCCCTTCCCTTTGACAATACTCTACGGGAAGAGAAATGGTGGTCTACAATGCCTTGTATAACATTCATCTTGGCTAAAAGGTTGACTGGACGACAATGCCATAATACTGCATTGAGAAGGTACGCCTTTTGTACGCCGATATTGTTAAGCAATAAAGTTTTAAATTATTTTTTTTCTCAGAATGCGCCCGAACTTCCCACATCATGAGCACATCCTCCGAGAAGCCAATATGCTGCAGCAACGGCAACTTCAGGAAGATTCAGTGTAGACGCGGGATGTGCCGCTGTGTGGACTCCGACGGCCGCCAGACCGAAATGGAGCAGTCAGATGTCACGAAACTGTCGTGTTATACGGCGGATTGGAGGACGTGTTAAGATTTTAATGTGAATAAAATATTAATTAAATATCACTTTGATAGAACCTTATGGCCAATTACCGTATGTGTAAGGCCAAAAATGAGATGGTTTAAAAAAGAAAATGTCAATTTGACATTTAAAAATATGCACTAGTGATGTGACATGCTTTAAAATAACTTGTTAACGTTATTGACTTTCTCCAAAACAACGCTTTTTTTTAATATAGCAGTAATCAAATTGTTCATTCAAGTATTGTTTAATAAAGAGTTAAACAGTCTGTTATTAAAATCTGATGCCAAAATATCTGTGAATGTTTTATTTTGACCTTTAAGACTGCTTGTATTTTTTTTTCTACATATAATTTATTGTTGGAGAGTTGGAGTATATTGAAAAAATCCCTGCCTATGGTAATGTTTTGATTGCCAGATTACTTTTAATTAAATACAAAATAAATAAAAAAACATTACACTTTTATTTTTTTTATTTATATTGAGATGACTTTATTACTTCACTAGCGGCCGCCCGCGACTTCGTACGCGTGGAACCCGTTTTACCCCCTTCATCTATCTTACGCGGTTTAGATTTTTTCATGCTAATGTTTTTTCCCGCTAACTCCCGTTCCCGTTGGAATTTCGCAATATCCTGTTGTAACTAAGCTTTAAGTTTACTAAGGTACCTGCTTGCCAAATTTCAAGCGTCTATCTTACGTGGCTTAGATTTTTTCATACAAATGTTTTTTCCCGCTAACTCCCGTTCCCGTAAGAATTTTGCAATATCCTGTTATAACTAAGCTTTAAGTTTACTAAGGTACCTGCTTGCTAAATTTCAAGCGTCTAATTTAAGCGGTTTAGATTTTTCATACAAAAGGATTTTCCCTCTTGTTCCCGTTTCCGTGAGAATTTCGGAATTCCTTGTTGTAACTAAGCTCTAAGTTTAATAAGGTACCTACATGCCAAATTTCAAGCGTCTAACTTAAGGCGGTTTAGATTTTTCATACAAAAGGATTTTCCCGCTAATGCCCGTTCCCGTGGGAATTCCTAAGTATCCTATAACCTGCCCAGGAGTATGAAAAATAATTGTACCAAGTTTCGTTAAAATCCGTCAAGTAGTTTTTGTTTCTATAAGGAACATACAGACAGACAGACAGACAGACAGACAGACAGACAGACAAAAATTTTACTGATTGCATTTTTGGCATCAGTATCGATCACTAATCACCCCCTGATAGTTATTTTGAAAATATATTTCATGTACAGAATTGACCTCTCTACAGATTTATTATAAGTATAGATATAGATGTCAAATAAAATAAAAGAGGTGATTGAGAAAAATGTTTTTACGAGTTTATTATTTACATTGACACAGCTAAATCTGAGTTTTAGTAGTTGTTAGCCAAACTCCTGTCCTGTAAATTGAGGACACATTTTTTTAAATGAGATAATTTTATTTTCACCTTAATTATATTTCAACTCACTACGCCAATATTTTTAGTACAATGCAATACAATGCAATATTCACTGCACTAAGCTACCTACTGTAAAGTTAAAAAAAACTTAACCCTCCTTCAGGCGCAGTCGGGTAAAAATAACGATATCTCAAACGTGTCCCAACACTAAAATACATTGTGAAGTTTTCATTTGTGGAATGAAGAATGTTTTTTTGTCCAATATCGCGATTTATTTGTTTCGATGACGTGCTCTCTAATACAAAAATATTATTTTACTAGGATAATAATTGCAAATAATGTGATCTGGTCCTGAATAGTTTAGCGGACAGTTTCCACTGTGAATATTATTAATAAGCCGGAATTTATAGGTTATAAAGTCCGAACGCCAATTCGTCATCAATTTTCATTTGGTTAGCTGTTATGCCAAACTTATTTTTAGACTGTAAAATCGAATTAACGAATCTTAATTAAGTGTTACGAGTGATACTGATTAGTTTTAGCGGAACCTGAAGTGAGAAAATGGGTCTAATCATATCCAGATTTCGGGTAAGTTCAAAATGTTCAACCTTCTTTTGTAACTCGGCCAAAACTATTTTGATAGTGTTATAGATCTTTGGCGGGAATTCAATTGCTCGTCCATGAACTGTCGGTGGTATAACATCAAAAGTTTTCTTAATATTCTTGCCCAAATCAAAGTTCTAACAAAAAAACTATGTCATTGTTTTTAAACAACTCTTTACTTGCTACAAATTGTATGTAATTGCTTTGGGATGGTTTTTATTTAATGTGTACCCATTTGAATAGGTCATTATCAATGCAATGCTATCAATAGTATTGCTCGTTAACATATTGTTGAACTTAATATTTTTAACAAACATAACTGTTGTATTGTTAATGCCTACCATCTTACTAAATTGAACTAATATTCTTTGTTTTTAGTTAAATCTCTTACTATTAAAGGTATAACTAAAGGTATGTATTAGTTACCTCAGTATAAAAATAAAGATTCCAAAAATAAATAAACAAATAAACAAAATTAGCGTCTGCCCTATCTATCATTCTGTTTAAATACCTTCGTGCCCTTTAGAGCTCTGGCTAATAGATGACAGTCTATAAAGGCTCCTATCATCCTACAATATTATAAATGCGAAAGTTTGTGTGGATGTTTGTTACTCTTTCACGCAAAAAGTACTGAACATATTTTGATGAAACTTTACAGTATTATTGTTTATAACCTAGAATAACATATAGGCTATAATTTATGACGATGTGACAAACTAAATTTCGTGCAGGTGAAGCCGGGGGCAAAAGCTAGTAATGATATAAATAAAAGGACTTTGAGTCCACAACATAAACAATTATCACATTAAATTGATAAGGAAAAATTATAATTATCATTGATTCATTGTAGTTTGTAATGATGTTTTAATTTATACTAATTAGTATAATTAATGTGAAAGGACTTTATGAACTCTTGTCTGCCTCTTAATTAATTTTAGTTCATGGATATTTATTTATTTTGAATAACATTTCACTATCAATATAAGTATAATTGTAATTAAATTAAGGCTTGTATTCCAAAACAATGTCTAAAACTGGATTCAAACTATCCTGTGACTGGTTAGGTTCCAATATTTAAACCGATTGCAGACATGCATAATGCATTCTTGTACTTATATTTTTCTTTATTTTTAAGAAACTTTTCGGTATGATACAGCCATAAGGCAAGAAGCATGAATAAGAAGTCTGATTTCTAGTACTGACCAAACTTTATTTATTTATCTATGCAGTCTATAACAAAAACCCCATTGTTTATATGTTTGGTCATAGCATCGTCAAAAATTTAAAAACAATCTCTATTTGTATTGCTAATGAGTAATAGACGTGGCATTGTGTCCGAGTTCATTCATTGTTTGTACAATAAGGCTGGGTTACACCATCTTACTTTGACTGTAACAAACGTCAAAAATCTGTCAGACTCCATACAAAAACCACCGGTTATCGTCAAAGTAAGATGGTGCAACCCAGCCTAATGATCATTGTGAGGTGAGGAGAGTCACCATCACTTGTCATTGTTGATTTTTTTGGAGAAAATAGTAAATTTTTAGTATTATTTTCAGCTATGAATTTTAATACCTAATGTTTTTTATGATATGGAAATGAGTTCTAGGTAGGTAATGTGACTAACGCCCGTATTCACAAACATCACTTACTATGAGGTCTCACAGTGCGCGTGGACGCACAGGGTGACTCGCGAACCAATCACAGAGCTCTATTCAACGCTGTGCGTTCGATTTGCTGCTTCACTTAAGCAAGCATCGTTTGTGAATACGGGTGTTAGTTTATATTGTCTTGCAAGGTTAGGTACTAGTCGTGGATTAACCACAATCGTGAAACGTATCAGTGCCGCGGTTAAAGCTTCTAATAGAAAGCAGACAAGAGTAATAATTTCCCCTGTTAATAGCGGTATTTGAACAATTCAATAACTTTATACACTAGTGATGGTCGAGTATCGATTTGGCTATCGATAAATCGGTCGATGAACTGCCGATAGTAGTCATTTCAGCCTATGGCAGTCCACTGCTGGATGGAAAAAAGTCTTCAAGGAACGCCTCAAAGCACTCACTCGGCGAGTGAGTGCTTTGAGGCGTTCCTTGAAGACTTTTTTAAGATAGCGGCTTAGCTTTTTTAGAAGATAGCGGCTGAATGAAAAAAGCGAGTGACACTCGCTTTTACATAGGACGTCCACTGTTGAACATAGGCCTCCCCCAATGATTTCCACAATGGCCGGTTGGTGGCGGTCTGCATCCAGCGCCGGTCGTCGTCGGTCCACCTTGTGGGTGGACGTCCTACGCTGCGGTTTCCGGTACGTGGCCTCCACTCCAATATGCATTATGAAGGAGCATTATGCAATAGCACCTATCTATTATATCATAATGGCAATATCACCCAGAACTGAGGGCCAACGGCGCAGTAGTGGGACGTCTACCTATAGGTGGACAGATGACCTCATAAAGGTTGCAGGAAGGCGCTGGATGCAGGCCGCTGCCAACCGGCCAATATGGAAATCATTGGGGAAGGCCTGTGTTCATCATATCATTGGGAAAATGATGTTGATGATATCATAGACTTAAAAGCTCCCTGGGGCTAACAAGTCCCACAGAGCCCACAGAAATCCCAACTGCGAATGGTTTTGTCTTTAGTCTCAAATAGAACCTCTACATGACCACGTTTTATCGATAAATTATAGGAATTGCCTTCACTACCGGTAGTTTCGTCTATCCACCGAGACTCAGCACTATACTGTCTGAAACAATACAAACGGGACAAAATAAACTCAATTTTCTGAGAATGCTTCGCTCTAGTGCGCCTGTAACCTTAGTCATACTGAGGCCAGTTGCATCCATACGTTATAATAATATAAAGCATTAATTGCTCAATCGCTAGGCGCCTAATTAGAGAAACAATTCGTTAGGAACGGTGAAAAAGTGTTCTATATCCGTTTGGAGCTCTAAATTGTAACAAAAAGTTAGATTCAAGCTTTGACTGATGGAATTTAACCGCTTTGGAGGGAAGAACCTTAACTTCGAACTCCTATGTTCTTCTGATTAATTTCGTTGCGGGTCCAATGACAGATTAACTTTCCCCCGGGACAAACTTGACCTTCACTGGTTGGGTTGTTGGCGGTCAAGTTGTAGATCCTGGCTATACAGGAGTTGCAGCGGTGGGAACGAGAAGTGGGAATAGTTCCGTTACTCCCCATGCTGTCATCTCGCTTTGAGTAAGAGAGATGGAACTTTCGAGACTTCGGGTACCTATTCTCGAAGTAGTTTTTGACTTGTATGTCATTTCGTCCCTCGCATGACTAACTATCCTATCTCAGTCTTTTGGCGATTTGATAACTCAAGTCCTAACGGACTACAAATTTTTTCCTGCTTCCATTGTCTACGATTTTTTCTATCTGTATGTACCTATTTTTTCTCCCACGAGGTCCGTAAAGTATAAACAGAAACTAAATTTGAAATGACCTAACTGAAAACCCGTGGTTTTGAGAAAGTGGCAAAACTGAGATAGGATAGTTAGTCATACGAGGGACGATTTATAACATACCTAAGGGCCTAAAAGAACATACTAGTTTCTTTCCGCGACGAACCCTGCCTGAATTCGGTCTGGTGCTCAAATCATTTATCATCAATCATTTGGGTACTGAACCGTAGAAAATTCTAACGTAGACGATCTCTGAAAATGGCTAACTTTCAACAAAAATTAATAATATAAATAGCTATTAAATCACACGAAAGTTATGATCATGCTTTCGTAATAAAATTCTTGTAAAAATAATAATTCGTAATCAATAATAAGAAATTTCGGAATTAATGTGTACATAATATACATTACAATACATTACTGTTGCAAATGTGTGAAACTCAATGTACTGTGTCAGACATCTCAACAACAATACTCTTTAACAGTTTCCTACATGTATAACTAGCGGCTGCCCGCGACTTCGCACACGTCGATCCCATTTTACCTCCTTAGGGGTTGAATTTTGCAAAATCCCGTCTTAGTGATCACCTACGTTCTAAAAGGAACCCCCATGCAAAATTTGAGACTCCTAGCACTTGTAGTTTCTGAAATTTCGTGATGATAGAGATACTTCAAAGAATAAAATTTAAAACAGTCCCCTGTTTTCCAACAGAAGTCCTAGCAAACAGTTCTACAATACTTTGAAAGTATGATCCATTACCTAGGTATTGTAGATTCCACTAATGGATAGAAAACACCGATTAGCTTTAAAACAAATTGTCAAAGCGAATTCAAATGCTCGATTTTGAAGAGAAAGGCAGAGTACTTTCCATCTTACTTTATCTCGGGACCTCATGCAAAACTAGGCCCTATCGTCTATGAAATAAAGGTAGATGTCATAACGACACCAGCTTCGCACTGTCATGGCCTAGTTCCACCAGACTTGTCTTTCAAACGTCTACAATGAATTTGGTGAGCGAATAGATAGTGAAAACGCGCAGATTGTTACGTCACTGTTATTTGATACTAGCTTTTGCCCACGGCTTCGCTTGCGGGGATTTACGGCTTATTAAGGAACTATTTATAGTGGACCAACGATCTGGTGAAAGTCGCGGGAGGTGTCTGAATGCGGGCGGCGCAGGGCCGGTCGTTGTGGAAGTCCTTGGGGAGGCCTTTGTCCAGCAGTGGACGTCATTCGGCTGAAACAAACGGAGGAACTATTCCCACCTCTCATTCCCACAGTTCAGGATTGGTGGGAAGAAGCATCTACGTGAAAAGTCCCACCTAATTTCGCTCCTATATTACTGCAACTCATATATCAATGAAGGATCAGGATTGCTGGCATGAAGTGGAAAGAGACATCTACAGGACTAATTCGTTCTTATTCCCATCACTGCAACTCCTGTATAGCCAGAATCTACAGCTTGATTGCCTAATAACCATGGCAGGGATCAATCTCACCTCTCGTTCCCGCCGCTGCAACTCCTGTGTAGCCAGGATTTACAGCTTGACCATCAATAAAAACCCAACCAGTGATTTCTGATTACTTTCGTTGCGGGTCCCAATGCCAGTTGAACTTTTCCCGGGGCCTACCAGACCTCACTAGTTGGATTTTATTGGCGAACCAACTGTAGATCCTGGCTACACAGGAGTTGCAGTGGTGGGAACGAGGTGTGGGATTGGAGCTTGGTTATTGGCGGTCACGCTGTAGATCCTGGCAACACAGGAGTCGCAGTGGTGGGAACGCGAGGTGGGATTTGTCCCGTAGATACTTCTTCCCACTTCATGCCAGAAATTCTGATCCTTCATTGTTTTTTACAAACTGGTTTCAACTTCTCAATCTTTTGTGGAGATTTCTTCTTACTCTTATCAATGGCCTATTTCATAAATGTTTCGACAATACCACAGATAAAGGGCAGTGAGATAGATAAACCAAGATTAAATTGAAAACCTTGTGCACTCTTAGAATATTTTCTCGCCTGTCATCTTAGGAGAGTTTTAGACCGAATGATAGATAGAACGAATTCAAGCAGGAGAAGCACTATTTTGGAATGAAAGAATAAAAAGTTTATTTGGCACAGTACAAACCATCAAAAACAACAGCTCATATCACTTTAAAATAAATCTAGGGACCTATTCCTAGATTTTTCCTGGAATGACAACACAAGGGCAAAAGTTTGCCTGCAATAACCCTCCTTCTGGCGCAGTCGGGTAAAAAACCGAACGAAACCGCGGCCAACTACTACTCATATATTATTATAAATCAAACTAGCATGTCTGAATGAAATAATACACCCGACAGAAATAGACTACACTCTTGATCTGAATTCTTATTACCGTCCATTGAATCACACTTATGACCGATTAAAGTGTGTACGTCGATGAATTAATCATGACATGCGCACGCGCCGATGGCATTGCAGCTAAAATGGCTTCCGAGTTTTTATTTAACTGAATTAAGTATCTTCTGATTAATTTCGTTGCGGGCCCAATGACAGTTTAACTTTCCCCCGGGACAAACTTGACCTTCACCGGTTGGGTTTTTACTGGCGCTCAAGATCCTGGCTACACAGGAGTTGCAGCGGTGGGAACGAGAGGTGGGAATAGTCCTGATAACTAATTTAGTCTATAGTCTTCATAAACATACTTTTTATTTACATATTTTGCCTCGGGCTGTTATTCATACAACACACGTGGCTAACACACAGCATACCTTTTGTAGGTGTATGACGTGGGTTGTGTAGTGGGCAGCATAGCAAACTTACCATTTGTGCAAAAGCGCACTTATTTCAAAGGCATAGAATGCCATAGTGTATATAGCTGTGACGTCTGTCTGTACATTGTATTGTCCCCTTTACAAATATTGTGTAGACAGTCTCTATTCTTTTGCTTATTTCAATCCACCTATTATTACATCCCATAGTTGTTGGTAATGAAACGTACCGAACTTCTATTCCAGAGGTTGCAGGTTAAATCTTCGTATCTGTTTATGTGATTCCTGTGTTAAATGTATTAAAAAAGTATAAAAATGATCATATTCTTTTTCTGGCACACCCACAGAACTGCTTTCTCTGTTTGGTATAGAAATGGCACTGCAAAATGTCCAAGGATATTTGTAAAGCAAGCTCAGCTGTCTAAATAAAAACCAATGGCTACCATTGTCTATGTTAACCAATCGAAGAAACGAAATCTAACCACCACCATCTTTCTTACATGGGATTAGATGTCCAAGGACTTAAAACTCAAAACTCATTTTAATTTTGCAAGTAGGCTTTTAAAAAGCATTTTTACATGTCCCAATATTAATCATACCACTGCTTCGGGACAATAAATGCTCCAGTGCTGAGAAGAAGCAGCGCAAGAAACTCAGTCACTATTTCCTGCACTTGCATTGAAATAAAAACCCTAAAAATATCCTTCCCCGTTTTCTACGGTAAGCAATTGAAGACTAACTACCTCCATTTCTCCCCAGCGCAAGAAAACCACCACAGAAGTGCTGGAGACCCTCGAAACGAAGATAAAAAGCATCGAACAAGATGGGCAGTATAAGGAGCAAACCCACAAAAGGGTCATCGGCTACGTCATGGCGTATTCCGTAGGCCTATACGTGCTATTCGCGATATTATACTACTTTATGTACGTGGGCAGGAGTCACCATTGGCTCCATTCACTGTTATACGCCTCGCCGTTGCTGGTACTGCCTGTGTTGTGAGTATAGCATTTTAAATCTTATACGTTTGACATAAATCATAAAGGTAGCAGGGAGGAGGGATGAAGCACATGAAGTCGTGACCAAGTGCCCAAACAACTGCACGCAGGAAGATTTAATGAATGCTACTGACAACGCCACTCTTGTAGCGGAGTTATGGGCTGACACTGTATAGGTTGGTTATCGATACGACCACAGGCTGCTACCAAAAGGTCATGGAAATCGTTGGGGGAGGCCTATGTTCAGCAGTGGATGTCCTATTGCTGAAATGATGATGATGACAAGGGACAAATATTTTACCGTTGACCACACACCACTCTTCCCGTGGATGTCGTAAGAGGCGACTGAGGGAGAAATATAGGAACAAATTAGGCCTCCCCAACCCATCTGGCCTTCGTGGGGAGTGCATGTCAAATCCTCCTTTTTGCTTCTGGTAAATTAGAGAGGCTCTTTGACATGATTATGATGATGGCAGTTCTTCCCACTTAAGGCAAGTGACGGAGCACCGAAGTAATTTTACAGGGTATGCCATGACCTTCCCATGGTGTGAGCCCCATTTAACCTGCTCTGTCCATGCAGGAATTCAAAGCATTCTTCCCTTTCAAAAAAAAGTTACAACTAGATTCCCAATCATGGGTTAGGTTAGGTTATTTTTTCAATAGTTAACAACAACCGTTTTATTAACTTTCAGAGTAATATTCCTACGATCCGGTATATCCTGGTACTACAATTGGACACTGAACAAGAATAGAATAAAACTGAACAAAATGCGGGAAGAAAAGAAGAAAATACTCGAAGAGGTCATGAACACGGAAACATACAAGGTATGGTAAATGAAAACTGTTTTCTGATCAATCAAGTAGGAACAAACTCCTGTATAGCCAGGATCTACAGTTTGGTCACCAATGAAAACTCCAACGGAGAGAAGTCGTTATTATTTTTATTGGTGGTACGCAGGTTTGGGTTTTAGTGATGGTTAACCTGTATACTACCTACGTTCCCACTCCTGTTTGGTGGTCAAACTGCGAAATGCGAGTAGGTGAAAAGCTACAAGGATTTTTTGATTTCGAGGTATACGACTAACAAACGATCCTGGCTATAAAGGAGTTGCATTGTTGAGAACGAGAGGTGGGAATAGCCCCTATCCTATTTCCATTCTTATCTATTTTTACCGTCTGACCAGCGTGGGGAGTGGTTGGCCATATTATTATCCTCCATTTGCCTGTGATAAAATAGAGAGGTTTGTCCTGCAGTGGAGATTAAATGATCTGATGATGATATTATCCTTTTACCTTTTCTATATTGCTATTGTGATTCAATGGTGTAGTTGGACAGACGACCTCATAATGGTAGCAGGCCGCTACCAACCGGCCAATCTGAAAATCATTGGGGGAGGCCTATGTTCAGCAGTGAACGTGCTATGGCTGAAATGATAGGGGAAAATAGAGAGGGTCGTCCTGCAGCGTGGATTAAATGACTTCTATATTGTTATTGAGACTTCTATAATGCTATTCTATCTACCAGGTCGCCAAAGAAATCCTGGACAAGTACGGGAGCCCTGAAGAGCAGTCGAAAGCGTTGAAACCGTTCCAGCCGACCACAAACGTGCCCGGTAAACCCCCTAGCCCGCTATCGCCAATCCCAGGTAGACCCTTAGAACCTTTGTAGTTACTAAAGCCCGGTCTGTGAGCACGTAGAATTTTGTCCAATGACCCCAAGCTACCCATCCTTATCGCTCGCGCGTAATTATATTGCTGTCGCGACTGTGCGACGGGCGCCCGCAGTGAGTGTGCGAGCGCGACAGCAATATAATTACGCGAGCGATAAGGATGGGTAGCTTGGGGTCATTGGACAAAACTCTACGTGCTCGCAGACCAGACTATAGTGTACCATAGTATTTATTTAATTTAAGATTTACCAGCTATAGTACTATTTAATGGTCAAATAATATAATTTATGGGTGAATAATCATGCAAAAAGAAAGACTTACCAACTAATCTGCTGCTGTCTTTCCTGAATAATTCGCCTTTTCAAGGCGAGAGTGAAAGGCACTTACAGGGCAGATATGTACCATCCTAGACTGCATCTCACTTAACATCAGGTGCGATTGCGGTCAAAAACCTGCCTTATTGTCATGCATAAAAAACTATTTTTGAGAAGTGTTTAGACTTAAATGGCGTTGTATTTTTGGCACCAATTGGCGTCACAGTTCGTTGTCCTAGTTGTAGAAAATAAAATGGGATTGTAAAGAAAGAGATGTTTACTATAAGCGGACATTTTATTGACAGCTAAATCACTTGTCAAACAAATAAAAATATAAAATCATTCGTCCATAGACAAATACAAAAAGAGGTTTTGTACAACCCTCCGAAGCATAAAATAAGAGAAAAACAAAAAAAACTAATTCTCCGTTTCTAGCCCCAGTGGATAGAGTCGCTGCACCGGTCGCGTCATCACTCCTGTCGCCGTCCGGATTTCCGCAACTCTAGGCCATCCATCCGTACCAGTCATAATCTTTATGACTCGGCCTAGTGGCCACAGTGTCCTTTTCTGGCTACTCTCTATCAACACTATCTCGCCGACCTTAATTTGCCGCTGCACAGCCCTCCGACCGCGATGAATCAGCAATGCCAAATACTCCTTCCGGAAACGACTTCTGAGCTCTATCCTGAGGTTCTGCATACGCTTAGATACTGAGTTGAGGCATTTGGCATCGACCGCATCTATGTCTTCCACTCTTGTACTTGGCAACTCGTGCAGAAACATTGCTGGTGTTAGCGTACTAACCATGTCATTCTGGCCAGTGTAGGTTAGCGGTCGCTCGTTGACAACTGCTTCTACGTCACATAAAATTGTATACAGCTCAATATAGTTTAAGCGAGCTTTACCTAGTACGCGCCGCAACAAGTCTTTGATAACTCTGAACAGTCTCTCAAACCAACCGCCCCACCATGCTGCCGTAGGAGGATTGAATATCCATCTTATCTGTTTTACCGCCGTCTCGGCTTCAATATCTTTCCAATTCAACTTCTTGAATAAATTTTGGGTACCAGTGAAATTCGAACCGTTATCAGAATATATAGTGTGAACACGACCACGTCGTGCAATAAACCGCCGTAATGCACTAAGAAAGGCGCTAGTACTTAATGAGTCTACCAACTCCAGATGCACAGCGCGAAACACGGCACACGTGAATAGAACAATATACACTTTATCTCCTGACTTTAAATACAGTGGACCCGCCAGATCTACTCCTGTTGTTTCAAACACAGCTGAAGTTTCCTTTACCCTGTTTAATGGCAATGGTACACTTGGAGTTTCAAAATGTTTCACTGAAAATCTTCTACAAATGGTACATCTCGTTACAACTTTTCTGCATAACCTTCGGATGCCACAAATCCATACTTTACGCCGTAAGCTGGTAATCATAATCTGGACACCTGCATGACATAGCTGCTCATGGCGTTCGCGAACATATTTTTCCACTATGTCATGTTTGCTGGGTAACAATATTGGCTTTTTGAAGTAAGTGTCTCCATCTGTATATAAAAGTTTAGTCACCACTCGCGCAACTCCTTTGTCATCTAGTGAACACTGGATATTACTATCTGCCACTAGTTTTCCTTTGTAAGACTCTTGTTGAATGATCTCAAACAACTTCATTTCTGCTCGATTGTACTCGCTAAAATTCACATGTTTATTCAAGCACCTTTTATTTCTATTTCTGCAATTTTCAATAAATCGTATCACAAATGCTAATACTCTAACGATGCGCGAGTACTTGCTGATTTGAGAAAATATATCCGTAAAGTTTGGTATATCTGTATTAACATTTACGGTTATTTCCTGAACACTATTTTCTTCACTCGTTGCGACATTTTCAATAATCGAAGTGTCAGGCCATGTGTCTTCACTTTGTTTTAACCATGACGGTCCGTTCCACCATTCCGATTGTACTAACTCTTTGGGACAGCAACCACGAAAAACAAAATCTGCTGGATTAAGTGAACCTGGAATATGTCGCCAGTCAGCTATTCTTGTGCATCTCTTTATCTCGTCGACTCTATTCTTGACGAACCTGTCCCATTGTGAATCCTTTTTTATCCACGTTAGTACAACACTCGAATCGGTCCAATAATATAAATCACAATCGATCCTCAAAGCGTCTTGAACTAGCCTACTCAACCTGGTGCCGATGACCGCCGCTAACAATTCCAAGCGCGGTATTGTGACTTGTTGTTTGCTAGGTGCAACTCTTGCTTTTGCTAGTACCAAGCTCACGTTCACGACGTCATCCTTTTCAGTTCGCATAAAAATGCAAGTTGCATATGCGTTCATGCTTGCATCGCAAAATATATGCAAACTTCTTTTGCCATCCATTAGACGCAGACTAGATAAACGTCTCGGGATTTTGACGTTATTTAACTCAGCTACTTCTTTTTGCCAATTCTCAAACTCTGTGGTCAAACTTTCCGGTAGCTCATCATCCCAATCATGACGTTTATGGGTTAGCCACGCTCGTTGTAATATGAGCTTCGGGATCAAAGTCGTGGGTGCCATAAATCCTATTGGATCAAAAACCCGATGCGCGATAGACAATAGACTGCGTTTAGTAATATTCCCTTGTTTCATTGTATTCAGACTCTCTACTTTGCAGGTTAACACGTCGTCTTTTGTATTCCAGTTTAATCCCAATACAGATACCTCTTCATAATCTGGAACTGATTCTGAATTTGGTGCAGTTACCCACCCCCTCAAATCAAACTTTCCCATGGCCATAATTTCACGAGCTTCTGAAGAAAACTTAGGCACTTCTTCTTCCTCTAAACTAGTTACACAATTATCTGTGTAAAAAGAGTACAATAACCTCTCAGCTGTCTCCTTCCATGGTCCATTGTAATTTTCCAGGTGGTGTTTTATTGTTCCCGCTAATAAGAAAGGGCTGCATGTTAGACCAAATACAACTCTACAGTGTCTGTATGTAATGATCTCCTTCAATTCCGAGTCTTTCCACCACAGAAACTTCAAATATGTCCTGTCACTCTCCTTCAAAGATATTTGTAAAAATGCTTTCGCAATATCTGCAGAAATACCGACAGCGTTCATTCTAAAACGTGTCAATAACGTTGGTATCAGCTCAATCAAATTAACTCCCTTCTCTAGACAAGCGTTCAATGAGTATTTATTTTTACCTTTTGCTGAAGCATCGAATACAGGTCTTGTTTTGGTAGTAAGGCTTGACTCCTTTATAACGGCATGATGTGCTAAATAATGTCCCTGTCCGTCGTCAGGTTTAACCTCTTCAATAATACCTAATTTCAGCCATTCTTGAAACGCGTTGTCGTAATCCGTAATTTTGCCGATAGCCTTTAATCTTTTCGTTGTAGAAAATAGTCGCTTCTCTGCTAAATCTCTATTTGATGACAGTATAGTTCGATCATGCTTCCATGGTAAAGTAGTCTCATATCTTCCTTCGCTGTTAATAATCAAATTTTGCCTGAAACTTTCTATTACCTCATCTGTTCCGTCTCTAGGCTTGTCAAGTATACCGATTGCCTCTAAATTCCATAGATCGGCAATGTCTAGTTCCGCTTTCGAAAACAATGTACACACCCGTGGGTCCTTCTGGCCATCTACTTTGCCTTGCAAAGTCCACCCAAGTTTTGTCTTTATGGCTACTAACCCATCTGTAACATTCAAAAACGTTCCGGTCATAATGTAATTAGCATAATCTGCCCCAATTAATAAATGTATGTCTTTGCAACTTTCGATGTCCCCCAAGGCAATGTTCCACTGTTTTACTTGCGCACTCAACTCACGACTGGCTGCTGGTATCGTTCCACATATTTTCTTTTCAGTCAGTGTGGTCATGTTGAGCTTAAAAGATTTATCTACATTTTCTACAATGATCTCATATAATTTATGTTTCTGTGATTGTCTTTCTGCTCCTCCAAATAACTGATGTATTAAAGACTGCTCACCGACTGGTTTCACTCCTAGCCTTGTGGCCAAATCATCTGTTATATAAGATCGCTGAGCACCCGTATCAATAAGAGCTCGAACGGTTATTCTATTCGAATCCTTGTCTAAGACATTCACTGCAAGGGTCTGTAACAAAGTGACAGTATTAACTTGTGACGACGACATCGCTGCACTAATGTCTTTTGGTTGTTCCTCAGCTTTCGCGGCACGGTTTATATCAGGACACATTATAGTCATATGTCGTCTTGCGCAAATAAGACATTTTATAAAATATCTACATACTTTAGCATGATGTCCGATACGCAGGCAAATCATACAACATCTCTTCTTCCTAATTACTTCTTTCTTGTCGTCGTAACTCATCTTAGCAAGCTTGAAACACTCGAAGCTGGAGTGGGTCGATTTATCACACCATATACACCCTACCACACGATTCGAATCTTTACTGGTACCCGCTACTAAACAAGAAGCTGTTGGTTCCTTGTTGTATTGGGCTGAATCTATATTGAAAGACGTTTTCGCTACCGCAATGCGCTCATTACTCTCAACTTCCTTTTGCAAAAATTGTAGTAAATTGGAAAGTTGTTTACCTGTGTCATCGCTTTTGTTATATCCAGCTTGGTACCTTTCGTAAGCTTTGAGTATATCCGTAGGCAGCGCAGACTCCACTAGAGGCAGCAGCATGGCGGCGTACTTGTCCGATGTTACTTGTAGCGACTCCAGAGCTCGCAGATAAGTTGTCAACTTGTCGTAGAGGTTGGTCAGCGGAAGAGGCTGTTTTACCTGTGATAAAGTCAAATTTAGTAAATCTCTCACGTACACATCAATCAGCAGATTATCTCGCGCAAACCTCTCTTTCAATTGCGACACCGCTTTGTCATAATTCTCGGCGGCTGGTGGGAAACTTTCCACAAGACTTCTGGCCGACGAATTCTCTTCCATGCATTGGATAAGGTATTGAAACTTGTCATACTTATCTATTAGCGGGTCTTCGTCTACTTTTTTGAATTGGCCCCAGAAGCCAATCCAGCTCCTTACGTTTCCGTCGAATTTTCTGAGTTCCAATTTAGGCAAGTTAAAGTTTCGCTTATAACCAGCACTCTCGCAGCTGCATCCGTCAAGCGATTTATATGCCCGTAAACTCTGTGAATCGGCCACATCGTGTGACACTAAACGGTCAACTTTTCTCTTTAAAGCGGTCCATTTCATTCTATAATTATCCGCCTGGTCCATCTCATCATCAATCTCTTTTTCATCGCCGCTATCCACAAGGTATTTATATATCTGTACGTCATGGTCGAATAGCTCTTGAACTCGTGGTTCCAATGTATCTATTGCCGCAGCTATGGAATCCACGTCGGGCTCACTCGTTTCCAACATACGATGGATATCATTTGTCCTCCTTGTAAATAATTTGCGCAACCGTGTGCGCTCCTTTTTTACGGCTTCTAAATTCATTTTTACTTCACAGGGTCGCCAGATGTAGAAAATAAATTGGGCTGAATCTATATTGAAAGACGTTTTCGCTACCGCAATGCGCTCATTAAAACCTCTTTTTGTACACTAGTGACTATGACAGTCGTCAGTAGTGCTACGAACAGTGGCGCCATCTGGTGATCGGTAACGTGACAAATCATTAAGACATTTGCACATTGGATCGGCCGATCTTTCATACAAATTACAATACCCGGCGATAAATATTGCACAGCGACCTTTAGAAAGAGACAATCGGCTAATTTCGGTTTCGTAGAGCGTTATCACTGTCGAAGCTGTCGCACTTAAACAATGACTGACAATGACGTTTTGTCTAAGTGTAAACAAACTTTATTTTAAATGTGTGCAATTGATTTTGTGAATTAAATTGCTAAAAACTTTTGATAGTCGTGAAAGAAAAGTGGTTTACAATGTGTTAAAGTATTTGTCGAAGAGAAATACTAAGAGTTCGGACAATATTTTCATTGAATAATGTTTTGTCAATGACGTTTTGTCAATCGTATAGGTAGTGTGCGACAGAGATAACGCTCTACGAGCCGAAATTAACCGATTCTCTTTCCAAAGGTCGATGTGCAATATTTATTGCCGGGTACTGTAGAATCGGGCCCAGCTATCGGCCGACTAAAAGTTTGTAGTCTGCGGGGAGTCTAAAGGAATCTTTTAACTTTATTAATTGAATATCGAACTCTATCCCCTTGTGATACAGTTAATTTTCCCCTGACCTTCCACTATTTAAATAAATAAATAAATAAATAAATAAATCTTTGGACAATTTCACACAGCGCCAGCTAGCCCCAAAGTAAGCAACTTAATGCTTGTGTTATGGGTGCTAGCTTAACGGATATACTACTTATATACTTTTTTTTTTTTTAAAATACATAAATATTATACATAGTCACACCCAGACCCGTCACAGAAATTAAAATTCATCATTTCAATTTCTGCCCGGCCGGGAATCGAACCCGGGACCTCTCGGCATAGTAGTCCGTTCTGAACCACTACACCAAACGGCCGACAGAAGGAAGAGAAATTTAGCAAGCAACCCGTCTCGTTCTAGCTACTCCAGGCCAGTTGAGACAGCGACAACTGGTGCTGCAGAGCTCCACGCCGATAAGCAATAACGTTGGCCATGGAAACAACGCGCTTGCTGTTTACAACGGACCTAGACTCAGGGTAAGTTCATCATCATCATCACTGCTGAACATTGGGTTATGCTCATCATCCTATGTTCTTCTGATAAATTAGTCACGATAGCCGAACGGTGAAGGGGTCGGACTGGCTGACTCGTGATCCGGGGAACGCGGGTTCGGTCCCCGCCGCCGACTATTGTGGTGAGCTCACTCGTGACACAAACATATTTAGCTTAGCACGAGGAGCTAACGGGACTATTAGTAATTTGTGTAATGACAAATTACTAATAATCTTTAAAAAAAAAACATCACTGCCGAACATAGGTTTATGTTCATCATCCTATGTTCTTCTGATTAATTTCGTTGCGGGTCCAATGACAGTTTAACTTTCCCCCGGGACAAACTTGACCTTCACTGGTTGGGTTATTGGCGGTCAAGCTGTAGATCCTGGCTACACAGGAGTTGCAGCGGTGGGAATAGTCCCGTTTTTAATGGTCTAATAGCATAATTTTGGTCCGATTTTACTGCTAAAAAGTAAAAACAATAAAATAATCGTTTTTCTATTAAAATGAAATTAAACGTCAGCGGTAAACTTTTCGCTAACTTCTTGCTTAATCAGTATTATAAATATTGTTATTTGTGATTTATAATTTTGTATTATTTATTATTTTGTTGCGATATTTTATTTATTAACTGCACATTAAAATGCCAGTATTTGTATGTCATTATTCAGTCACGCGATATTAATACTTTCTATCTCTACACTTTGGTATCAACAATTCAGCAATTAATGTAGTTTTGGTAGATTTTCAAATAGAAATGTGTTTTTATTAGTATTATATGGATAAGTTATTAATTAATGATATATTATTCTGTTTGGGATCGTGTCTAAAGTTGTTATTATTAAGCAGACAGTAAATTCTGCTAATTTGGCTTATAATTTTGGTTTTATTTAAGTCTTAGTAATATTCATGATATACTGGACACGTAATGAGGGCTATCGTTTTAGCGCTCACCAGTTAGCGCCACTGTAGAGTAAGGTCCTGTCACTTGCTAGTAGCGAAGACAGTGGCACCAACTGGTGAGCGCTAAAGTGGTAGGAGGACTATCGCATTTGCACTCATATAGATGGGCGCCACTGTAGAGTAAGGTCCTGTCAATCGCCAGGGGTGCCAACTGTTAAGTATAAAAACGATAGCCCTCATTGAAGTATTAATTTAATTTGATGTCCATTTCGGATCAGCTAGCCCTGATGATGATTTGTCCCATTTTGCACATTTTGGTACTTTGGAGAAGGTCGTGCTCCTGCAATGGAGACTAAATGACCTAATTTGAAAATTATAAATAACTTGAAAAAATCTAACTGCCTAAGGCGGGAATTGAACCCACGACCTTCCGCTTGCCGGGCGACTGCTCTTCCAACTGAGCTACTTAGACACTGAATGAACCCGTCGAAATAGGCTAGTTTCCTAAAAAAAATTTTTTAGTCCGTCAATTTTAATATAAAAAAATATTAGACACGTATATTTTTCATTATCAATCAAACAAATAATTACAAAGTTATAGTGCGTTGAAGTTCCGCGCGACGTCACAAAGTGCTGCACTTTTACGCACTCACTGACGTCACGGGCCTTTTCTTTAGAACTTTGGCACGCTTTATCTCTTTACATTTTCATTAGTTTTAAAAAGTGAAAAATACGTGTCGAGTAGTTTTTGATAAGCTAACTGACGGACTAATTAAAACTCTTGATTTTTTACCCAGGAAACATCCCTATTTTCGATATTAATTTGAGATGCGACTCTTACCGCTAGAAATTAAATAACTAAATGACCTTTCGATGATTTTATCTTGTGTGCTCCTCAACCAAAAGACTGATGACCTAATGATGATGATGATGATGTCTTCTCTTTCCAGTCGGATCAGCTCCCGCGGCCGCTTCCTGACAGGAACCGGTCAGCGCTGGACAAAGTGGTTGACTACCTGCTCAAAGACGGTCCGGGCAACAGGATGGCACTCATCTGCCGGGAATGCTCTTCGCACAATGGTTAGTTATAATATTTAATTACTATTTTTGTATCGAGCATTAATAATTTATAATTCTGTTTGACCAATAAGGTTTAAAACTTGTATAAAAAAACATTGTTTTAGTGACCTAAAAAACTGAATTAAAAATTAAAATTACGACCAAGAGGACGCTAAAAAAACTAAACAATGAGGGTTTTCGCGATTGAAAAATCCGCCAGATGGCAATACGTAGACGCGAGGTCCAAATGCTGCGTGATTGGTGGATTTTGACATATCTATCAATGTCATGTCAAAAATAATCAATCATGCAGCATTTGGACCTCGCGTCTACATATTGCCACCTGGCGGATTTTTCAATCGCGAAAACCCTCATTGGGATTTTCCTTGAATAAGGGTTAGGAACTTAGGACCGGCGCAAAATGCGTTGTTTGTCTATGCATAGTGCATACTGTGTGTTTGTGACCTTATAGCTGCTCTTCATTAATTTGTAGCACTAGCGACTTTAGTTTTTTACACCAACCAAAAATAATTTAGTTTTTGGTCTGTAACTCATAGCTCTATGTCTATGCTGTCAGCGGTCATTTGTCTATTCCCGCGTCTTTAGTTTTTGGCTGTTTTTTTCTATGTATGTATATTCAATGGTATGTGCTTCTTTTATGAATTGACTGTTTCTTACACATGATAATAATGTCTTTCCCCAGGCATGGCGATGATAGAAGAATTCGATTACGTGTCCTACGCGTGTGCCTACTGCGGGAAGTTCAACGCGGCCCGTAAGCAGCGCCCGCATGCCCCCCTACTAACGCCTGTCAGAGCCCTGCCTGCTATACCTAGGAGGTCCTTAGGCGGTGAGTAAAGTGGACCCTAAGTGGACTCTAAATGTATGGGACGAAGGCTCAAAATTGGCTGTCGTTTGGGATACCATAAGGTTGGTTCTGGCAAGTTTAGCGCTGCCTACCGAGGAGGTCGCTAGGTGGTGAGTATAGTAATCCAAAATGGACTCTTAAGTGTATGAGACGAAGGGCGATAATAGTTCAACGCGGCCCGTAAGCAGCGCCCGCATGCTCCCCTACTAACGCCCGTCAGAGCCCTGCCCGCTATACCTAGGAGGTCCTTAGGCGGTGAGTAAACTGGACCCTAAGTCTATGAGACGAAGGCTCAAAATTGGCTGTGGTTGAGGATACCATAAGGTTGGTTTTGGCAAGTTCACCGATGAGGTCGCTAGGCGGTGAGTAAGGTGGACTCTTAAGTGTATGAGACGAAGGCTCAAAATTAATTGGTTTTGGCAAGTTCAACGCTGCCTACCGAGGAGATAGCTTGACGGTGAATATAGCAAACCAAAGTGGACTCTAAGTGTATGAGACGAAGGCTCAAAGTTGGTTGGTTTTGGCAAGTTTAGCGCTGCCTACCGAGGAGGTCGCTAGGCGGTGAGTGTAACAATCCAAAGTGGACTCTAAGTGTATGAGACGAAGGGCGATAACAACTGTCTACAGCATTTTTGCGCACGGGTTATGCATAGCTTATTTTTATTGCTTTAATACCTAGAAATAAGAATAACAACAAAAAATTGTTCTGAATTTGCTTTTATTTGTAAAAAATAGAAAAATTCATATCAATGAATGTATGAAACATGAACATAGAGATGATTTAATTTGTTGCCAGATATTTTTTTTTCTTTCTTTCTTTCATTCTTTCTAATTATTAAAACATACCAAGCATCCATTTAAGATTCATTCTCACAAGAGAAAATTTAAAATAGAGTCCAAATATTTATTAAAAATGTAAAGTTCTAATTTAATGTCATGTTCCATACAAGATTTTTCTCATAAAAATCTAACCCTATCATGCTTTCAGTTTACTGGCCTTGGTAACGTCGTCTCTCAAATCCCACTATATTTTGATGAAAGTGTGCCCCTTGTTCTTGCGAATAAGCCCCCATAATTATCTATAAATATATCCCAATGAGAATGAGACGTGCATCTTTAGAGACATTTTACTATGAAGATGGAAAATTCAAATCGCTATAACTCTTTAAAAAGCAAATATTTCCGATTTGTAATCGCACTTTTTTATATAAATTTGCTTATATAATCAGAATATAATAAGTAAAATCCATGCGCAAAAAAAAAAAAATTTTTTGTTGACCGGTGTAATAGTTCAACGCGGCCCGTAAGCAGCGCCCGCATGCCCCCCTACTAACGCCTGTCAGAGCCCTGCCCGCTATACCTAGGAGGTCCTTAGGCGGTGAGTAAACTGGACCCTAAGTGGACTCTAAGTATATGAGGTGAAAGCCCAGAATACGCTGTCACATGGTCTGCTAATAAGGTTGGTTTTGGCAAGTTCAGAGCTGCCTACCGAGGAGGTCCCCTACTAATGCCTGTCAGAGCCCTGCCCGCTATACCTAGGAGGTCCTTGGGTGGTGAGTATGGCAACCTAAAGTGGTCACTAAATGTATGGGATGAAGGCTCAAAATTGGCTGTGGTTGAGGATACCATAAGGTTGGTTTTGGCAAGTTCAGAGCTGCCTACCGAGGAGGTCCCCTACTAATGCCCGTCAGAGCCCTGCCCGCTATACCTAGGAGGTCCTTAGGCGGTGAGTAAAGTGTACCCTAAGTCTATGAGACGAAGGCTCAAAATTGGCTGTGTTTGAGGATACCATAAGGTTGGTTTTGGCAAGTTCACCGATGAGGTCGCTAGGCGGTGAGTAAGGTGGACTCTAAGTGTATGAGACGAAGGCTCAAAATTGGTTGGTTTTGGCAAGTTCAACGCTGCCTACCGAGGAGGTAGCTTGACGGTGAATATAGCAAACCAAAGTGGACTCTAAGTGTATGAGACGAAGGCTCAAAGTTGGTTGGTTTTGGCAAGTTTAGCGCTGCCTACCGAGAAGGTCGCTAGGCGGTGAGTATAGCAAACTAAAGTGGACTCTAAGTGTATGAGACGAAGGCTCAAAATTGGTTGGTTTTGGCAAGTTCAACGCTGCCTACCGAGGAGGTCGCTTGACGGTGAATATAGCAAACCAAAGTGGACTCTAAGTGTATGAGACGAAGTGCGATAATAGTTCAACGCGGCCCGTAAGCAGCGCCCGCATGCTCCCCTACTAACGCCCGTCAGAGCCCTGCCCGCTATACCTAGGAGGTCCTTAGGCGGTGAGTAGAGTGGACCCTAAGTGGACTCTAAGTATATGAGGTGAAAGCCCAGAATACGCTGTCACATGGTCTGCTAATAAGGTTGGTTTAGGCAAGTACAATGCAAATATGATATTGTAGCCTTTCTCGATATACCTAGGAAGTCGCTATACGGTGAGTAAAGTGGACCCTAAGTGGACCCTAAACGTATGGGACGAAGGCTCAAAATTGGCTGTCGTTTAGGATACCATAAGGTTGGTTTTTTCAAGTTCAGCGCTGCCTACCGAGGAGGTCCCCTACTAATGCCCGTCAGAGCCCTGCCCGCTATACCTAGGAGGTCCTTAGGCGCTGAGTAGAGTGGACCCTAAGTGGACTCTAAATGTCAGGTCGCTAAGCGGTGAGTAAAGTGGACCCTAAGTGGACTCAAGTGTATGAGGTGAAAGCCCGGAATATGCTGTGACATGGCCTGCTAATACGGTTGGTTTTGGCAAGTTTAGCCCCCCTACTGACGCCTGTCAGAGCCCTGCCCGCCATACCTAGGAGGTCCTTAGGCGGTTAGTAAACTGGACTCTAAGTCTATGAGACGAAGGCTCAAAATTGGTTGGTTTTGGCAAGTTCAGCGCTGCCTACCGAGGAGGTCGCTAGGCGGTGAGTATAGCAACCCCACGATACTGCTCAAGCCGATCCAAAATGGACCTTAAATTAATGAGACGAAGGACCAAAATATGGTGTCACATTGTTGCCATAACACTAGGTGGAGAGTATAGCAACATAAAGTGGACCCTATGTGTATCAGACGAAGGCCCGAAATATGATGTCATGGTCTGTTAATAAGGTTGGTTTTGCCAAGTTCGGCGCTGCCTACCGAAGAGGTCGCTAGGCGGTGAGTATAACAACCCAAAGTGGACTTTAGTTGGATGAAAAGAAAGCTCAAAACCTGTTGTCGCATTGTCAGCTAATAAGGTCAGTAAAAAATGGACTCATAAGCAAATGACTGGAAGCAGTATTTGCACTTATGGCTTTATGCTTTTTTACACATGAAAAACCATTCTAACCGAATGTACATATGGATCATATAAACACTCATTTGTGTGATAGTAAAGCTTGAATATCTGAAGGCTAGAGGTTATTACAACATAGCAGGACGCCAATGTAGATGTTTGTCTTCCTGGGTCTGCTGGCAACGGTTGGATGAATAAGTGTCCAACGATCTACTGCCTTAGGCTGAAGTTTTGATGGAGATAAGACAAATTATAATGACACAATGAGGGCTATCGTTTTAGCGCTCACCAGTTAGCGCCACTGTAGAGTAAGGTCCTGTCACTTGCTAGTAGCGAAGACAGTGGCGCCAACTTGTGAGCGCTAAAGTGGTAGGAGGACTATCGCATTTGCACTCATCAAGATGGCGCCACTGTAGAGTAAGGTCCTGTCACTTGCTAGTAGCGAAGACAGTGGCGCCAACTTGTGAGCGCTAAAGTGGTAGGAGGACTATCGCATTTGCACTCATCAAGATGGCGCCACTGTAGAGTAAGGTCCTGTCACTTGCTAGTAGCGAAGACAGTGGCGCCAACTTGTGAGCGCTAAAGTGGTAGGAGGACTATCGCATTTGCACTCATCAAGATGGCGCCACTGTAGAGTAAGGTCCTGTCACTTGCTAGTAGCGAAGACAGTGGCGCCAACTTGTGAGCGCTAAAGTGGTAGGAGGACTATCGCATTTGCACTCGTCAAGATGGCGCCACTGTAGAGTAAGGTCCTGTCACTTGCTAGTAGCGAAGACAGTGGCGCCAACTTGTGAGCGCTAAAGTGGTAGGAGGACTATCGCATTTGCACTCATCAAGATGGCGCCACTGTAGAGTAAGGTCCTGTCAATCGCCAGGGGTGCCAACTGTTAAGTATAAAAACGATAGCCCTCATTCAGTCAGTTTTATAATCTGTCAAAACGCGACAATGCTAACTCGAATAACTATTTATTTGTTGATCTCAGGGCTATTGAAATCGAATTATGCAGCAAATTGAACCCTCACTCTATTTTCTGGACTAGGTTGAAGCGTTTACAAAAGCTATGTCTCTAAATTCTTGGTTAATTGTGTCAACTAGCCATTTTTTTCTTCTCAGGCAGCGGAGACGAGTCTTCCATCGCTAGCTCGGGCAGCGAGAGTGACGACGAGAAGAAAAATGACGTTTCTAAAGTACCAAGTAAGTACGATTTCATTGACACAAACATTCAGTTAAGGTCGTCGCACATTTATCAAGGGATCGTAACCGTATCAACTCGAGGCGGTCAGTATTAAGAATACAAAAAAGAGCTGAGCCGTTACCTCAAACAGAACCGTTTTTTGCAACAATTTGACACTTCTTTAGCACTCATTGGCACGCTGAAAATATGAGCCCTGAGACTTTTCCAGATTTTACGTGAGTGAAATGGTGGATGTTTATAAGAAATAGTGATTTGGAAACGTGGTGACTCGTTCAGTGATTGATTTATTGATACAAAACAGTGAAGTAATCCTGACCACTGACACACAAATGACATCCAGTGTCATCCAAAATCGGTTTCGTTTGACAGCTCGTGGTTGTTGCTCTATTCCGAAGGAATATTAACTTTATGGATAGAATAGGGTATTTTTCCGTAAACCTTAAATATTTTTAAAATTGTTTTTTTTTTGCAGCAGGCTCCGAACCGGAATCCGACCGGCCCCCTTCCCCGTCAGAAGGGGACCCGAAATCGGCCGCCGAGAAGAAGCAAGACTGATCCATACCACACCAGACTCAGGGTATCCCGGGTATCGGATACCCTATCGGTATCCACGGATACCCGGGGCTTAGATTGATAACGCCTAGATGGATTGTGTTCATACAGCGCTTGGTGTAAAGTGAGGCCAATGACGTCATTGTATAGTTCGCGCAACGAGTGTTGAGCCGATCAACACAATCAAAGATTTGTATCTGTCGCACTGAGCTCTTGCGTAATTTGGCTGACAAGTGCTTTCTGTCTTGCTTGCACACTTAGCAAGAGCGAGCTAGTGTGTTCGATATTTGAACTTGAATGTATTGTGTGTGTTCTGTATTCAAATATAACCACAGTGTGAGGTGATCACATGATCGTCTCAACTCTTGCTGTGCGATCTATACATATATTTTCACTAGTGTGTGATTTTGACAACTGTCAGAACGTATGAAAAAATGAGACAATGGTCTAGTTTAAAGTGCCTCGCTTTTCTTGTGTTAACTCGGTTTCTAGGCGTTATAATTCTATAAATTATGTGAGCGGGGATACGGACATTATGTGAGAATGGAGGCTATAATATCTTCTTTACACAAAAAAATTAAAACCAACTCTCGCGAAAGTGACGCCGCCCTGGTGGCGGAAAATGAAAGCCCCATTTAGGACATATCCCAATACCACAGCTACATTCGTTTCGCCAAAGAACCGAAGTTAGCAGAGTAGTGTAGACACTTCGTATTCAAACTTGGGCGCAATACCCCCAACAATCGGAAGTCGGGCGAGGCGAGGTTTGAAGCGAAGTGCGTGTCTACACTACCTTCTTCGCGAGTAGTGTAGCTGAGGTATAACATTCGGACAATTGTGTGCGTTACAATCTAAATTATTAGCAAATTCTAGATAAAAAAATACGGGCGTGAAGTTTAGGAAAGTATCAAAATTCGGATAATTAGAATATAGGTTTGTGTCAATCGGCTGTTTTAAATTGGTAGCACAATATCCTAAGTATAAAGAATATAAATAATTTGGCCTCATAATGGATACAATTCGGGCTATACAAACCAGTTGGCGCCTCTAGCGAGAGGTCATTTTACTTGATAGTGGCGCCAACTGATGATCACTCAAACTGTTGGACATACCATATTTGAACTCATCAATTGGCGCCACTGGCGAGTAAGGTCCTCTTAGTCGATATTGTCGCCAACTGCAGGTGAGCACTTAAATGAGAGGATCACTTTTGTATTTTTACTACCAGTTGGCGCCACTGATGTGTACCGAAATATTGAAAAGTTTGAAATACATTTGGAATTCAAGTCTAGCTAGCTAGCTAGTCCGGTTTGGTGTAGTCATGTGATTGTGCTAGTTGTAAATAGCATCACGTTCGGTGTTCCTCCGCCAATAATCGATATACAGGGTGGCCCAGACCAGGATATTTTTTTGTTTAGAAAGTTGGATTAGGGACCAATCAGGCTCCGCAAGGAAAAAAAACGCTTCCTATTCTTTTATTTGAATACATGGAAACATTTATTTTTTGTTTTCTAATGATAATTTCTTTTTTATTGCAACTTGGACACTGTACTTTCTCAAAAATCATAAAACTCTATCTCAATTCAGAATTTCAGAATGATATGCAGCAAGATAACTATTTTGGAAGAGTGACTTGGTTCGAACTTTTTGTTGAGCTCGATTAATTATAAAATAAAGTGATTCTCAGCACTTTTTTCCTGCTGGGATCCTATAGGTCCCTTTTTTTTCGGGGAAAAATGCATTAAATTGCATACCTACAGGACAGGGTACGACGAAGGGTCCTACAAATCCTATAGGTCCCTAATCCAATGTTCTAAAAAAATGTATATATCTGGTCTGGGCCACCCTGTATAAACTTGAAAACATCTGAAGTAAAAAGTTTACCTACATTAGACAGCGTATCAACTCAGATTCTGAACCTTATTTCAAAGACAAAAGACCCATTTAGGAAATTAGAAAAAAATCTTACCAAGACCTTTTGGCTACTCTACAAAGGATAAATTGTATAAAAAGAACCGTAACTAAAGCCCGGTCTGCGAGTACGTAGAATTTTGTCCAATGACCCCAAGCTACCTTTGTGCGACGGGCGGCAGCAGTGAGTGTGCGAGCGCGATAACAACATAATTACGCGCGAGCGACAAGGATGGGTAGCTTGGGTTCATTGGACAAAATTCTACGTGCTCGCAGACCAGATTATAGTTATACAGATGAAGCAAATTATGATAAAATAGATGTGCTCAAAGAAATCTTTTAAATTACAAATAAAATACTTTTATACGTCTTTGTATAGTCGTCAGCACATCAGACTATTCACAAACGATGCTTGCTGAAGTGAAGCAGCAAATCGAACGCACAGCGTTGAATAGAGCTCTAGTGATTGGTTCGTGTGTCGCCCTGTGCGGCCACGCGCAGTGCGAGACCTCATAGTAATGTTTGTGAATACGGGCCTATACGTTTTCGTTGCTTTAACTACATAAGAGTAAACTGCCAGTCATTGGACACTTAAGAAAGTTATTAGACAGTTATTTACTGAATTAAAAATAGCATTCTATTTCAACAACTAAGATTCCGACTGATGGAGATAAAAGGGCGTTTTTTTAAGGAATATTCATTGTATTTGAAGGAATATTCATTTTAAGAAAATTCAAGGGTTGTTTTGTCCAATGACTGGCAGCGTCCAATGACTGTCGGTTTACCTCAGTATTTCGTTTGATGTGCTGTGGTCTATACGTGGAAAAGCAGTGATTTTTGTATTGTTAATAAATTACTCTACTCTCTACTGCAATGGAATAAACTAATAATAACGAGATTTTAATAAAAAAAAAACTTTTTTAGAACAGTATTTTTGAAAAAAAGTGAATAATTATACATTTTAAAATAACCAAAAACCATTAACAAAACAATGGAAATTAAAAAATAATGATTATAAGTCTAGTAGGTACTTAACTCAGTCAGTGCCTGAGTTATGGGAGCGGCATCGGAGGGTGATCGTGTGATGGTGAAATGTCAGCGAGACTTCAGATTTGTATGCCCTGTCAAGTCATAATGTCAATGTCATTTCTTCCGTGCCGCTCCCATACCTCAGGCACAGACCGAGTTAAGAGCCTGGTCTCTGAGCACGTAGAATTTTGTCCAATGACCCCAAGCTACCCATCCTAATCGCTCGCGTGTAATTATGTTGCTGTTGCGCTCGCACACTCACTGCGGGCGCCCGTCGCACAGTCGCGAGTAGTTTGGGGTCATTGGACAAAATTCTACGTGCTCAGAGACCAGACTATAGACCTATAAATTCCATTGCATTGAGTTATTGAAAAACCGAAGCCGAACGAAATCCAAATTCGAACGTTGAAAAATATTAATAAATTAGAAACTTAAGTATTGTCATTTTTGTAAAAAAAGGGGTTATAATAAGTAATTTAAAGATACAATTTACGTGCCTTGCTATAGGTGGGTGTTCGCTTGTGTGGGTGATCCCGTTTTTGGTGAAGACACGGGCCGCCACAGAGGTGCGATTAGTCGTGCGACAAAACGCGGAGCAAATGTGTTGAATAGACTGACGCTTATATGAAAAGACTACAGTCACAGATATAAAATTTTTGATGAAAGACAAGTGATACGTTAGCTGTAGTTTTGTGTAGCATTTGTAAGGAATGTAACACAAAGCGGGCTTTCTGTTTTTTACACTTGGATTCGTGTTACAAAATGAAGATCAAAGTTCGGTTTAGACTCAAGCATAGATTCATGTTTGTGATTGACTCTATATCAGTATTTAGTCTAGAGGCTTGAATCTTTTCATTAATATACTTTCAGGACTAAGAGCCGGTTTTTTATGCTATGGAGAAGCGTTAGCTACGAATACGAAAGTTACGAAACGACCTAACTCCGACTAAAACTGTGGCGTAATTTAGTATGCGCTTGCTTTTGTCGGCAGTTGCAACTCTGTGGCGGTTCGAAATAACGGCATTGTAATTTTTAAATGTCTTCACCAACAACACTACGGATCGCGAAACGTTTGAAAGTATATAATTTATTTTATTTATAATCCACATTTAGTTACTTGAATCTGATAGTTATATTTAGTTAAATGCAATATTTACTTGGCTGGATACTTAAGTTAAGTGCTAATTTATTACCATTTTATTTTATTCTTCACAGCTTAAGTCATCCCTTTAGATGATGCAAAGCATGCTTTTATAAGCATGCTATTGTATGCTCCTAAAACATGTTCAATGATCTACGGCTAAGTATAATTTGGCAAAATGTATCGCCCTTTTATACTCAATGCTTTTCTAGTCAGATGCTCGTGGGTGATTCATAGACAAATTTGTTGCATTTAAAAAGCGAATAGCAGTTTTGCCAGTTTAAAAATTCAAAATTGTTGCCAGTGATGAAAAATTTAATCGCACTATACCGATTATGTCCTCAAAAACATAATTTGAGATAGATTAGTAAATTGTAGTTATTTCTTACAATACTTTTTGGTAAAATCTGTACAATTTAAATAGTTTAGATAGTATTCAGATATTAAAAATGATTTTTGACAGGTTTAAAATGCTTCCCTTTATCATAAGTATTTTTGCATGTGGTTTCAATCGATTTGTGTAAAATTTCAAAGACAATATTATAATAATTACAATGTAGTTTTAAATTAAATAAATAGCTGGACATAGGATCATTATCAAATAATTTAATTTTGGTTTGTTTTGTGTGTATGTTATATTTCAATATTCTGTGTGGATTAAATTAGAAATAGTGGAAACAAACAAAAATTCTAACATTTAAGTTGTATTCTGTTATTTATAATTACTAATAACCCATTTTGCTTGTTGTTTATTTGGTCAATTATAACAAATTAATGTCCGCTCACTGATAGATGAATGGTTAAGTTTTTTCAAAGTTATCAGTCAAACCATTGACATTAAATCATAGACAAAGATCAATTGAAGTGACATTTTGTCACTTTTTATTTGTGACATGGCAAATCTTGGTTTGCCAATTGTTATATAGCCTGACCAGGAACATAAAAACCCTGGCTTAGAGGCGCGTCAATTGCATTTGATAGTGCAACACTGAGTACAGTCGTACCTGTGTTAAATTAATAGGCTAACTTTATGTATCAGGAATCAGGATTACGGGCTAATTTAATATTTTCATAAATTAACGAAAAAATATTATTATAGGTAACCTGGTTTAAATAAATTAAATGAAACCATCAATCGAGCTAGTAGGATTTACTTTATTATTCATCAATAATCAATCAGAACTTGAATATTCAACTGCAATGTCTGCTCATGAACGCTTCAAACTCGGTACTTCTTTCCCAATTCCATAAAATTCAACACTTAGAAAGTGACAAAAAATTTTAAAATTGGTAGTTGAAACAAACCACAGCTAATTTTCATAGTGGACTGTACTATACGATAAACATGTCAGTCAATTTGACAACCTTTGTCGGAAACATTATTCAATGAAAATATTGTCCGAACCCTTAGTATTTCTCTTCAACAAATACTTTAACACATTGTGAACCACTTTTCTTTCACGCCTATAAAAAGATTTTAGCAATTTAATTCACAAAATCAATTGCGCACATTTAAAATAAAGTTTGTTTACACTTTGACAGCAATAGATTGACATGTAAGGTGACATGACAATGAAGTTTTTAGTTACTGTTGCCATTATAAGAAATTAGTACCATTAGTTTTCCGCAACATGGCGAGGGTTTTTATGTTCCTGGTCAGGCTATACCTTTCAAATATCAATTGACCCGGCATTTTTTTGTTTTATTTGATGAATTTGGTTTTAACAGATCCCCATACATTCCTTTTGGTGTGAATTTAATAGAATGAGGTGTCCGTTTTATTCTAAAATCCGCTTTACACTGCCGTAATAGTGATAGGCATTTAATGACATTGAAAATCTATATTTTCGACGTGTAAAAAGTTGTAAATCAATAACCAAATATTTAGGTGTCCCTTTTTAGGAATAAAGACAGTCTACTTATTTCCAGGTTTTTGTATCAGCTCATCAGCTGACAGTAAAATTATGTGCCAGAATTATGTTTTCACATGATTTTTAAATATTTTTGAAGTTGTCATCCTTGGTTTTGGTATAGCTGTTGTCAATTTTCTACCTTGTAATGCCTGGCTTTCATTGCAAAAAAGTCGCAACGGAATAGTGTTTTTTCGTGCGTTATTTCAGTCGCAACTCTGTGGCGTAATTGTGATGAGAGTCGGACGATTTGCTGAAGAATCCTCATGTTGTTGTAAATAATGAGAAAGTCAAGCGAATAGTGTTGTTGAATTTGTTATTTATTGCTTGTAGCGTTGATTAGCTATTTTATAATGAAACTAATATACAAGTACCCAGTTAATTTGTGTTTTATTTTTATGAACTGCCCTACAAGCACCAACTTAAAAAAAAGTTCTAAATGAAAAGCCAATATAGGCCCATTCTTTTACCATTATTGTGCTATTTTGCTGTTTGAATTACTAATTTTAGTTAAACTTCCCTGACTGATGCCTGTATGATTATAAACATTTATTTTAGCAATTCAGTTTGAATGATTCTAAGGATGGTTCAGCTAATAAAAATAAATATAAAATTGATTGATAATATCAAAAAAAGGTCTCCCAAAGGGCGATGGAGCGGGCTATGCTCGGAATTTCCCTGTGTGATCGAATCAGAAATAAGGAGATCCGCAGGAGAACCAAAGTGAATGACATAGCTCGCAGCATTGCTAAAATCAGGTCTTTGTCCAGCAGTGGACGTCATTCGGCTGAAACGAACAAACGAACGAATATAAAAAAAAACCTGTGCAAGAGCAACACATTGTTACGCACGGGATGAGCGCGGGAAGGTAAGTGTGTGGGTAAGTGGGAAAGAGAGTCACATATAGGTGTACCAGAATCTCATGGCAAATAGGGAAAATAAACTTTGTTGAGAGCAATACTGGGGAAATTGGAATAAACGATCTTGATACTGTTTAATTTTTTACTTTTATGACTAATATTAATGAACATGAAGTACGAATATACATTTTAGGTAGGTATGTGTGGTGGAAGAATGTTGTTATACATCAGGTTTTTAACATAGGAAAATGTCTTGGAAATTAAATAAATCGTCTGTGAGAAAAGAAATGTCTGAGAAATTAATTATTTAAATTACCTACATATTTTCGCGTGGAACTGAAACATAGGCGGTGCCGTTCTTTTTGTATATGGCCAGGTCTGGGTTATTTAAAAAAAAGGTTACATTTTATTAAGAAAGAATCTTGAGTGACCCTAGCTGAAAAATTAAAAACTGCTAGATTTAAAAAAAAAAATGAACTGGCTGGATCAGGGGTGATTTACTGTTTGTACTCCGAATGACTGTGTGAATACACCGATCAAAATGGCGTGAATAGTTATGCGCAACTTTAGGGCCCTGTAACTTATTTATTTGTAGAGATATTTTCATGATTATTTCACAATTATTATTAGTTCTACTTATATTTATTTCAAGTTTATTTCAAAGAAAAAAATTGGAAACTTCTCCATTATTCAATCTTGCTTTATGAAATCTTTTTCAATTTTCTTTACATGGTCATAACATCTGCACCAATTTGTGAGATATACCTGAAAACCCCGATAAAGCAGCTATTAAGTAAGAATAATATAAAAAAACACAACCCTCCTTCTGACACAGTTGGGTAATAAACTAAATGTATCAAAACATTTCAGTCCAACTTACTGTCAACTCGACGACGCGCTTTAGAATCAAAGATCGACTTTGAATTATGCCTTACTAGCTTTCCGCCCGCGGCTTCGCCCGCGTGGAATTTTGTCTGTCACAGAAAAACTTTATCGCGCGCGTCCCTGTTTCAAAAACCGGGATAAAAACTATCCTATGTTCTTTCCCGGGACTCAAACTATCTCTATGCCAAATTTCATCAAAATCGGTTGCGAGGTTTAAGCGGGAAAGCGTAACAGACAGACAGACAGACAGAGTTACTTTCGCATTTATAATATTAGTTGGTTCAGTCCAACTTACTGTCAACTCGACGACGCGCTTTAGAATCAAAGATCGACTTTGAATTATGCCTTACTAGCTTTCCGCCCGCGGCTTCGCCCGCGTGGAATTTTGTCTGTCACAGAAAAACTTTATCGCGCGCGTCCCTGTTTCAAAAACCGGGATAAAAACTATCCTATGTTCTTTCCCGGGACTCAAACTATCTCTATGCCAAATTTCATCAAAATCGGTTGCGAGGTTTAAGCGGGAAAGCGTAACAGACAGACAGACAGACAGACAGACAGACAGACAGAGTTACTTTCGCATTTATAATATTAGTTGGGATTTTACAATTCACATTGAAAACAATATGCCTTGCTTGAACTTTTTCGACTTTTTCACAAAAATAACAAATAGTCAAGAAGAGATTACAAAAATTTTGCAGCGGCTGACAGATTTCATAATTTTCTTTGACAGGTGACAATTAAACCATAGACAATTGCCATATGAAAAACACACTTTTCCAATATTTTTGTTTGCCATGAGATTCTGGTACACCTATACCAGAGGTGCGCCGCAGTTAGTTCGATCAAGTTATAATCGATACTTACGAAAATAAAAGGTGTTTTGTAACGTTCAATAATTTTTCAGAACGAAACGCAAAACTTCACATTGACAATGACACTTGATGACAGAAACTGCCACTGTCAAAACTGTCAACTGGCCAGCTGTTGTGGAGTTGCTTGTTTGTTGCTATTTCGCGATAAATCCGAAGCTAAAGGACGTGCGTGCGATATCTATAAATACCACGGCTTATCGTCGTTCATTAACACTGCGAACGGCTATCCAATCTAATCGCCACACCTCTGTATGATTCTCAACCGGGCGGCGCCTCCGTGACGTACTGTTATTGCCCCTAGTGATAAATCTGCTTTAGTTAGGTACAACTAGAATCGCACAGCGGCTGTACGTTTCTTGCTATCTCCGCTCTGTTAGCACAAAAAAAGTTTGGTGAAAACAAAAAAAAAGTTATAATAACCTAACTTGTGGACTTGAAACTTTAAAGGATGTCTGTTTTAAACAATTTCACTGTGACTGTGGCAAAAGGATTGAGACGTGAGTATTCGGCTTTTTTCTTATCTATCTACGTGTTTACCTACTAACCTGTTCAGATCATATAATACTGTAATTTATTCATAATCTTTCTAGTAGTTTCAGTCGCTTATTTTTTAGACTATAACCAGAGTTTATTTACTGTATAATTAGTGCAAAATGTGACACACATATTTCTAGTTTATTTATGGATGGTGATATAGAATTGCTTACTGTTGTTTTGTTTTAAAAATGATAAAATTTGTTTAAATACATTAACAATAATAGCACTCGAAACACCACTTTGATTAGATCACTTTAATCCATAAAAATATTCACAAATACTGGTCTAATAGTGATTGAGTTTCTTGCACTGCTTCTTCTCAGCACTGGCCCATTTATTGTCCCGAAGCAGTGGTAGGGTTAATACTGGGACATGTAAAACTGCTTTTTAAAAGCCTACTTGCAAAATAAAATGAGTTTTAAGTATGAGTTTGCTATAACTTTTGCTTAATTTATTAGTTTCCTTCAAACATTTCTTCTTTGTAGCCCTAAAGATCTTACACTCTATTAAAATTAAAAACTAAATTAACAAAGACTGATTCTAAACAGAACCTTTTCTTCCGTTTATGTGAGCATAGAAGCATGTCTATAACAAAGTTCAATTATTATTTTCAATCATGACTCCAATGCATGATCAGTTGATCAGTCATGAGAGTCAAATGTTAACACCAACATTGTTTTTTGCCATGTCATATCCTTAGGCTATGAGAAGACAATGAATAATTAAAATTGACATGTTTTTAAACGTGCCTTTGAAATAGCTTCATATTTTTCAACTTTAATTTATGGAAAAACTGAGAAAAAAATATTGTCTACTCACGGACTTTGCCCGCGGGTGGCGTGCCCGGAGGGAGCGGTGAGCGTTCGGCGAACGAACGAGCAATGTTCGGTTCGCGAGCGAACATCGAAGAGGACGATATACAAATCATAAACGGTCTCGATAATCTTGTAAATTTATACCGAATAGACAATTATTTTCATACAGTCCACTCTTTTCATTTATTAACTTCCACTACACTCACTATCGAAGTAACAATTACCTCATTGCTTTTGTTTTTCACATCAAATAATTCCATCAACATTAACATCCTATAAGTATTAGGCAAAATGCAGACATGCTAACGTCATGCTCCCACAACCTGTCTGGCCATTATAGGGGGTGTAGGCCAAATCTTCCATTTGCCTCTTGCAGTGGAGACGGAATGGCTTGATGATAGTTCAATGAGTTATCGAATGTATTAGATATCTATTTCTAAATGTTTATCATAATAACTTATAATTATGCAGCATGTAGCTGATAGATATCAAAACAGGAAGATAAATATCTTGTTTTCCCTAGTAATTAATTTATTTCAAGACCTTTCACACGGTAGATGCTAGGCATTTCTAAGGTATTAGACTACACCGCTTCCTCTAAGGGTTTTCTGGAAGATATCGCTACGTGGCTATAAAATGGTTTAAGCACCACCAAGAGTCAGTAGATTTTTCTCAAGTTTTATGTCATGTTTAAGACATAACGCGGTCCTTTTCTAACATGGTTAATTTTACTAACATGTATTTAGAATCATGATCATCATCAAATCATTTAATATTTAGTACATACATTGTATGCAGAGAAACTCAAAGGTGACTGACTGACTGACATAGTGATCTATCAACGCACAGCCAAAACCACTGGACGGATCAGGCTGAAATTTGGCATGCAGGTAGATTTTATGACGTAGGCATCCGCTAAGAAAGGATTTTACGAAACTCCACCTCTAAGGGGGTAAAGCGGGATCCACGCATACGAAGTCACGGGCGGCCGCTAGTGCAAGTACCTAATCCCATTCCCAGTAAGTTATTTTACTTGCACTCTGACCTCATTATAAACAAACCTATCACTTTATCACCTAAACGATATTATAATTAGGTGTTAATGGTTAATAAATCATTTATCTGTGTCAGTAAGGAAATACACTCATAGATTTGGAAATTCCTGTTAATATTATTTACTTTCTTATGTATTGTAAGTTTAATAAATTAATGTAAATAGTATGTATTAAATATCACACCAAGCCCTAACCGAATTGAACACATACGAATCAAGGTAAATACTAAAGTCCGATTTTTAATTCGACGGAATTCTGACAGCTGTCATTTTTTGACAATTCAGACGTAATAAGCCTTTTTTGCTTTGAATTATTAATAAATAATATGAAATGAAATTTCATCAAGTACAACTTACAAGAATGAACTATTGTTTGTTTTGTGAAATCAATGTACACTAATTATTATGTACATTTTAGAGATAAAATAGAAAAAAACGTGTTTTTAACACAGTAAAACAACATGTTATCATAAACGAAAATATGTATTGATCATCAACCATCATTATCGTCATCATAATCAACTTGGATTATAAAATTGGCATCTTGTTAAATTGGTTATTTTATAGAGTTGCCGCGAATAGTGGTTATAGCGAATAGTCGAATACCGATTAATCGCCATTCACTTTGGCGAATAGTCGAATAACTCGACATTACTATTCGACATAAAAACATTAAAATTATTTCTAATTTCTTCTAAGGTTGTGAGAAAAGAAAACAATAAAGTTAAAGAAATCTGTTTCATGTTATACATACCTACATATTATATGTAGTAAATTTTGGGCATGTTTTAAAGAATCATCTATAGAGCAACCTACTGAAGAGCACCCCAAGAATGCCACTGCTGAAGAAATCGCCCACTACATCGCATTAGCAAAGGCTGACAGAAAAATAAACCCATATGAATGGTGGACTTTGAGTACCAATAAGAATAGATTTCCTATATTAAACTAAGTAAGCTTGCTAAACGATACTTAAACACACCAGCAAGCTCTGTTTATTCAGAAAGACTATTTTCCGAAGCAGGTTTAATTTACAAATTTACGAGGGTAAACGAAACCGACTTGCTCCCGAACATGCAGAAAAAGAACAATGGCAGGCATGGTACCCAGTAAAATTGAAGATGTACGGAGTTGATTTCTTGATATTATATACTCGATACTTGGACACTTATTTTACGTATTTTTATGATTTTCTACAACTTTCGAGAATAAAGAAAACGTAACTTTTGTTTTCATTTGAATACTGCTAACAAAACGCTTACTTGAATATGCAATAATAAAACGCAATAGGACCCTTTTCTTTAGGGCCGTAACCTTCAACAATTTTATTAAATCAGATAAATCGATTATCGATTAATTTACTTTACCAATTATTCAGATATCGACTTAAGATCTATAAATCCATTGATACAATCAACAAAGTGAATATAATTATCGGTTTAGCTCTATTTATATTCATTTTAATAATATATTATGCCAATTAGATTTATAAGGAATAAATGGAGGCTATTGATTATTATCGATTACTCCAATGTATCGTACATTGCATTACGTCAAGGTACGTCACGCGACTGACATACAAGCAGGGTGAAGAAACTTCCATACAACGGTCATCGAAGTGAAACTTGCTTCCAAACAGCGACATCGGTGAATAAATTCAAATACTTTTTAACTACCCTAAAACGCTCTAGATGTCGCTGCTCCTGTTTCCTTCATATTTTCATTTTTTTCTTAATTAAAATATATTTGAGAATATTGTTAATTACAATGTGAAAACTTTTTTTAAATGAAATTAATTTGTTTTAATTTAAAACTGAACATTGACATTTTTGTTATAATTTACATAATAGAGTAGTAGAAATTACTATTTAACATATGGCAACTTTGTTTTTCCTCCAAAATGGCCGGTGTTGTTTTTGTTGGGTTGAATTGAATGCATTATTGTTTTCTTAGCCATCGTTTATGAGTTCTGTGGCCCTATTAAAGTATTGAAGAGTCGAGTCAAATTCAAGTTCATTCCTTCGTACCTGCTGCTGTTCTGGTTCATCGGAGTTTTGTTCGTTCCTTCGTGAATCGCGAAGAAACTTTCTGTTATGTTCACAAGTGATCTGAGTTTTCTCAATGTGCTGTGTTCTGTGTTTAGTGTTGAAAACTTTGCGAAAAGACGCTTTTGGTGTATAATATTATGTGTGTTCATAAATAAAGTAAAATTATTAAATTCAAAAGTTTTTGTTTACTTATTTGCATTTCCATGTGCAATGTAGAATTTTTCCAAATACATTGTTTTGAAAATACGTACACCATAAAGATAAATATTTTCAAAATAATGGATTTGAAAAAATTCTACATTGTACATCATAAAAACAATAATTCTTTGAAGGTTATGAGGGCCTATGTGTGCGTGAACTGTGTGTATGTGTGCGTGGACTTTATGTATGTATGTGTGCGTGTACTATGTATGTATGTGAGCGTTACGTACGTAGGTTAAGTACAGGGAATTTAACACCAGGCTATCAATTAGTAGGCTCAAAAATTTGACAGAGAGGGTTCTCTATTTCCTATGTATTACTTTTCTCTATGCATACAAGTACAGCAACTGTCAAATCAGTTCTTTGTTGTTTTGTTTACATTCCATCGTTTGGTGGTTTTCCAACGTTTCGTCGTCTCGGTGTGATCATAAAGTGCTGTTTAAGGTATACCTACCTACTTGCAAAGTAAAGAACAGTCGAGTTGAGAGCACCCTATGCCTCCCCCTCTTTTCTTTAGTATTGTGATACTATCTTAGCGAAAGGATGTTTGTTTGTGTATTGTGATCTGTTTGTAACCATGTCTCTTCTACGCTGCATCAACTGCGATATTCGAGTGACTCGAATTAGGCGGCATCTACTCCTGGAAGAGAGTGAGGCTCTTACAGAAGTTATGAGACTGTGAACATATCCAAGAGAGGTAAGAGAAAGATTTCAAACTTCATTGTTTTAAAAGCAATAAAAACCGCTTTTCATCAGTTTTATCCTCAGTACGTTAGTATTAAAAATTATTATAGTTATTACATTGGGAAATGTACAGATTGTCACCCATGGTTTATTGAAATATCCATTGTCGATTGAATTTATTTAATCCAATTCCAATCATATCAAATGAGTTGACTGATCTTGGACTGAACATTTTATCAGCTAAAGACCTATTGACAAGTTATTTGGATATAATTCACTACTGGACTGATTTCAAAAATCCTTTCTCGAAGATTTTTAGGCTAGTTATTTATGTATATTATCACTTCTCCTTTTTTGTTTCAGATCACAAACACTGACTATTTGCCATGCCTCTTGGGAACTTGGAAATGCTCAAGTCACTGGAGCAAACATTGTTGAGAATCAAGAGAGGCTAATTGGTCTTCACAACATTTGTGTAGGATGCGGCCGCTCGATTTTCAGTCAGTTCTCGCACAATATTGAGAGAAACTCCTACAAATGAAGAAGGCCCAATAGTTGATATTATATCACAGTGGATACATCCAAGACAGGTAAATGTAATACCATAATTGGCAATATCTTAATTGGCTTTCGTTATTTAATTATACTATTGTTACACAAATGCGAAAACAGTAAATGGTGTATATGTAGTTTCTTAAGCAGTGGTTTTTATACTGTTATTGTTTCACTGTATGTTTTTCGAACAAAATAAAATAAATAAATAATTGTCTCTGTCCGTGTCAACATTGTCACTATTAAATGAATTTGTTTTTTTAGATCAACCTCATGGATAGTATTTGCCATGCTTGTTGGCAACTTGCAAATGAAGCAACACGGCAAGGTTCTGAGTCACCAGGGACTGCATCCCATCCGTTGCAGACAGATGACTCTCCTGACTCACATGAACTACAGGAAGATAATCATGAGGAGGCGTGCCATCATAGGATATTGTTGCAACTGTATTGTGGATTTGAGGACAGTAGGGTGTTGCTCACATGTGATGAGTATCGTATGGTATTTAGCCTATGCTCGTCACTTAGACAATATATCACCACCTGCACAAGTGTTAGATGGAATTCTTGTAAGAATAAACATTGAATAAATCAGTATATTGATTTTAACTTTTGTTTTTATTTAATAAACTTCTTGATAGCATTATTATGTTGACTTGAGTAAAAGTTCCCCATTAAAGCCTTGTCTATTATGAATGTGTATAAAATAATATAATCTTTAGGTAAATAAAGAATATCTCTTGTTTAGGCGAGCACTCGCGATGCGTATTATCTAATGAGCATCAATCCAACAGAAAGTAACTGCCTTTAAAATCATCCTGAATAAAAGATAAAACGATAATAATATTTTGATCACTTTTCGTTGTTTTAAACATTATTATTTTTTTCTGTCTGTATCAGTCAGATTATACATCGATGGTGGAAGTATCAATTAATGTAAGGGACATTTTGGCCAAAATGAGTTATACAGGGTGACTTTTGTATCAGTATCCAAATTTGAATATAATAATCTATGCAGCGAAAGACAAAACACGTATTTTTTATTTTTGTATCGTCCAGTACAAAAATGTCAAAATAAAGCACCCAGAAACAGTCTGAAAAAACACTTACACCGTGGTCACGGCTCACTCGCTTACGCACGCACACACGTAAGCGCGCCTGCCCGCGCCGCGTTTCATTCATTGCGAGACGATTCATAAGTTTTCGATTTTCCCTTCATACTTTCACGGGCTTAGGACCGTCAAAATGCAAAAGATTTCAAAGTGGTAATTAGTTTTAATTAAACAGACTTACTAATTTAAGTTAGAAAAATTAAATACCTACGACAATAATTACGCTAACAACAAACAAAACGCAACAAAATAAAATCACCGAGAGCGGTAACTACTTTTCTTTTGCATTCAGGCGTATTTAAAAAGTTCATCAACTTATGTACATTAATTTAAAAAATCATCATTTTATGTACAATAATTGAGATTGCTTACCAAACCTACCTAACCTAACTACAAACTAACACAATAAATTATGAGTATTTTAATAATTGTTCAAAATGCATACCATTTCTCTCCAGACAGAGTCTTGCACGCTTTTGCACATTTTCTTTCAATTTATTTAACACTACAGTGTCATTTCGCACTGCATCAAACGCACACCTTATTTGATTTTTGAGTGCCTCAAGGCTTTGGGCTTCATCCACGTAAACCCGCCGCTTAATCTCACCCCACAAAAAAAAGTCACAAGGTGTGAGATCAGGTGATCGTGGAGGCCAGGCGACCGGGCCCCCACGACCGATCCAGTGATCGCCGTATTCGGTATTTAAGTAGTCACGTACGGAGGCGGCGTAATGCGGCGGTGCACCATCTTGTTGATAGTAAAAGTCCCGGTAGTTTGCTAAGGGCACATCGTTCATTAAATCACTAATCACATTTCGCAGCATATCAAGATAGGTACCACCGGTTAATCGGCCTTCAATAAAATACGGCCCCAGTATTTGGTTGCCGACAATCCCGGCCCACACATTTGCACTGAACCGCACTTGATGGTGACACTCTCTAATGACGTGGGGATTCTGATAGCTCCACCAATGTTCATTGTGGATATTGTACAGTCCGACGCGTGTGAACATAGCTTCGTCTGTCCACAAAATTGAGGCACTGGGATGTGTGATCAGCCATTCACAGAAAGCACGACGAGGGACTGCGTCCGCTTCATTTATGCACTGTACTCTCTGGAAGTGGTACGGGTGTAACCCACTTACGTTTAATAATTTCCACACACCGTATTGGCTTACACCGAAGCGACGAGCTGCGTCACGTGTACTTGCTCGCGGATCTCGCTCAAAGAAATCAAAGATTTGGTCTTCGATTTCCAACGGCAGCCAGGTTCCGCCACGTCCTTGTGCGTGTACGGGTGTGGTAAATTGACCATGGTCTAAAAGTCTTTGATTTGCCCCTAAAATCGTTCGACGGTTTGGCACTGTTGGATTTAGACCTTGGTTACGAAGCCTAGGAACACTGTCCGATTCGTAGAGTCTCTGGGCTCGGCTTAAACTCTCTCCACTTAAAATGTAGCACCGAACCATTTCATAATACTCGCGGTGCGAATACATCGTCGTTACGTTAGCGACCGCGACGTAACGGTCGGCGCGCGCAGCGGTACGCTCGTCACGTAATGGGTTGCGCGGGCGACTGATTGATGCACCGCGCGGCCGCGGCCAGGCCGGCCGGTCGAGCGTTGTTGCCAGCTCTCCGCCCGACCCGCAAAATGTTTACGCGCTAAGCGCAGTGACCACACTACGTTATTATTTGGTTAGGGAAAAAATTGATTTTGATAAAACTTGACCTACCTATTTTTTATTAAAAATGACATCTATAAACGATACCTAATGTCTGAAAAAAATTTGGATACTGATACAAAAGTCACCCTGTATATACCAACGCATTCAGAATTTTCGGCTCTATCGATTGGTATACTTGAAATGTTGATATCTGTAAAAAAATGTCCCTTACCTTACACATTTTTAGTCGTCTGAATACGACTTTTGGGGAAACAATTGATTTAAAGGACGTAAATTTATTTTAATAATACAATTCAGCCCTTACCCTAAACTGTTGGTTTTAACCTTTGAAGTCATTGAACCTTACTTCATTTGAAACTTTTTGATTTATCATAATTAGGCCCTTACGTTAATATGTATACAGGAATTTATCAATGACTTCTATTGGTGGTGATATGTATTTAATGCCTCCCACTCCCACTACACTTATGAACACTAAGTTGTCTTGTTTCTATATTTTTTCTGTTCATTTTTTCGGTTATTGACGGAGGGGCTGAAGGTTCTTCAGAAGCTGTTCAATTCCGTCATCCTCGAAGGAAAAACGCATACGGCATGGCACAGAAGTGTGGTGATACTCTTCTTCAAAAAAGGCGACCAAACCTTGTTGAAGAATTATAGACCCATCTCACTTCTGAGCCATGTCTACAAGCTGTTTTCGAGAGTCATTATGAATCGTCTCGTTCCTATGCTTGACTACTTCCAGCCTCTCGAACAAGCCGGTTTCCAAAAGCTTTAGTACCATAGACCCCATACATATGCTACGGCAGATTATACAGAAGACCGAGGAGTATAATCAGTCATTTTGCCTGGTGTTTGTGAACTATGAGAAAGCCTTTTCTTCGATCGAGACCTGGGTAGTATCTACTACATTCTCTCCAACGGTCTCAAATTGGTCGATACAACGAAATGTTGAAAAGATTGTACGAAAACGCCAGTCAAACGTCTCCAGGATTAAGATTTGAAACCTCAATACTCAATACAACCTATCCAGTTGCAGCGAAGGGTGTGACAGGGGGAACTGAAAACTCCGAAAATGTTTCTGAAACCACCTGGAGAACTGATTCTGGACTGGAGCGGATTCGGCATAAATATCAACAGCGAGTAAATTACCCACCTTCGATTCGCGGATGATATCATACTCATGGCTGAGACCGTGGAAGATCTAGGCACTATTCTTAATGGCCTCAGTCGAGCCTCTCAACAAGAGGTTCGTAAAATGAACATGGACATGACAAAATCATGCCAAATGTCCGTGTTGCACACATTGGATCCTCTAAATATTGGATCTACACTCAGCAGTTGTTGACAAATATTTAAATAAACCTAGTACAAACAGTCCAGTTAGGTAGGTCTAACTTCGAGGAAGAGGTCAATCGTCGAATCCAAATCGGCTGGCAGCGTTCGGGAAGCTTCGTGACATTCTCACGTCTGAATATCGCAGTGTCTAAAGACAAAAGTCTTTGATAACTTATGGATCTGAGATGTGGTCGCTTACTGTGGGCCTCATAAGAAGGCTCAAGGTCAAAGGCGATGGAGCTGGCTATTCTCGTAGTTTCCCTTCGTGATTGAACCAGAAATGAGGAGATCTGCAGGAGAACCAAAGTAACTGACATAGCCCGCAGAATCGCTAAAATCAAGTGGTAGTGGGCGGGGCACGTAGCTTGCAAAGCTGATGGCCGCTGGGGCAAAAAAATTCTTGAGTGGTGACCACGAGCCGGAAGATGTAGTGTGGGCAGGCTTCCCACTAGATCGACCGACGGTCTAGTAAAGGTTGCGGGAGGTTCCTGGATGCGGGCGGCGCAGGACCGGTCGTTGTGGAAACCCTTGGGGGAAGGCCTTTGTCCAGCAGTGGACGTCATTCGACTGAAAAGAACGAACGATGATTGAACAAAAGAAGAACAAAAAACCCAACTGCTTAAAAATGAACATATAATATAGAAACAAGACAACTTGTTCACAAATGCAGACGTAGGCATCATAAGTGACTAATTCTTTTGTTGGCGATGCGTATTTGATGCCTCCGCCGGCATTTGTGAACACTTAGTTGTCTTGTTTCTATGTCTTCTGTTAATTTTTTTAATGAATACTCGAATACAACCTCTACTTACATCATGTTTCACTGTTAAAATTGTAAAGTTACAATAATATTACTGTAATGTTTATTCTTAAATGTACCTTACAACATACAGGACGTTCCATACTGTGAAATTTCAACATTGTAAGGTACAGTCAAGCTCGTTTTTTTAATGTAAGGGACATGCTATCTTTTAAACTAGCAATTTATCCCAAATTTGGCGTTTATATTATGAAAGAAGAGGAAAATCTAAGAAACTTTGCCATAGAAACTATTTAAATCGTAACATCCCATGAAAAGATATTGAGGTATAAAGAATTAAAAAAACGTTTTTTGGCTCTCCTGAAAAGTCGTGTTTTGTCCCTTACAACAATTGATACTTCCACCATCGACATGTCAAAAAATGACAATTGACATTTAAAACGTTTTGTTCTCCATGTTTAAGCGTTCTGTTAACCTTCAAAGCGTTTTGTTAACCTTGTTCCGTATTATCATAACATTGAATTTATCTTTTTATTCTGAAGTTGTAGAAATATGGTATGATTACATTTTTTGTTGTATAAATCAAGACAAAGAAATTGGTAATATTTTCATTGTCGTACACTCCGTCTAAAGACGGTACCAACACTACATAGGTTTCTGCCAATCTTCTTTGTTTTTTTGCACCACAATCTGCCTCTGTTGGATTTTAAATATTAATTAAAAAGCCTAACTAATTTAATTTCATGAATATGATAGGCACATGTACATATTACAAATAATAATTGATATTGTGTATTGTTTTATTAGGGAAAATAATGAAAATATGATTATTTTTAACTTATTAGTTTTTTTGTTCACTAAAAGTTTATTTTAGATGACTATTCGCCGAATGCCGAATAATACTAGCTATTATTCGGTATTCGACGAATATCAAAAAAATTTCGAGTAATGCCGAATACCGAATAATAGCGAGTATTCGCGGCAACTGTATTATTTTATGAAGCTAAGATTTTATTAACAAAAGGATTTTCATAAAAAAGGTTTGTAACCCATGGATTATTGGCCAGGGAGTCCAGTAATAGAAAAATAATTTCCCAATTTTTTTTGTAACTTCAAAAATATGATAATAAAAATTCAATTAACCATTTTGAAATGATCAGTACATTTTTAAGCTTTAGTTTTTCAAGTGAAACCTTAAATTCAAGAAAGGATTATTTTTTAATTTGTGAAAATGCTCTCCATTCTTAGTGGGAATGTTTCAATGTTAGCAAGACTTCTGAAATGTCAAAATTCCGTCGAATTAAAAATCAGAGTATAGTATAAGTAGTTGTAATTAGTACTATTTTGCGAAAATATTTAGGTAAGCAGTCTGATATATTGTTGACTGTACTATATGAACTAGAAACTAGATATGTAATAGATAAAAATTTAATACATAGATATAATATACTAGATAATACGTCCATACCACAGATTATAAACGCTCCTCCGCAAACACTTTTTGTCTCCAGTTGGATTCAAACCCACAAAATATTATTGTAGCCCTCTAACCACCATGCTATTAATACCAATACTTATTTATTTTCGATTCAATAAACTTTTTATCAATGAGTAAAATTCCACTACGAGGCATTGAAAGTCTTTATAGGTCAGTAGGGTAGCCCTTATCATGAAATATAATTTGTGTTACATTATGTAATTATCTATTCTATTTTGTTACATAGATTACTTAACAATTTAATGTTACAGTGACACGAATATAACTGACCGCCTCTGTGGTCTAGTGGTAAGATCACCTGCTTCAGACGCAGAGGTCCCGGGTTCGATTCCCAGTGGGGGCAGATTTTTCTGTTCGGTTTGGTTGGTGGTAGGGCTTGTTCTAGTCCGCCTGGCTAGCTACCACCATCTTACCTAAGTCTGTCGCCATAACAACAATGTTAACAACATTGTTATGTTCCGGCAGTTAGAGGTAAGAATAGCCAGTTCCTCCGTGGTTGAGGATTCCGGGTGAAGCTCGTTTGCACCTCTGGCCTGATCGTCACTTACCATCAGGTGAGATACAGGCCAAGAGCTTCCTCGTTGTGGATAAAAAAAATACTAGCGGCCGCCCGCGACTTCGTACGCGTGGACCCCGTTTTACCTCCTTAGGCGTTGAATTTTGCAAAATCCTGTTTTAGTGAGCACCTACGATTTAGAAGGAGTTCCCATGCAAAATCCGATACTCTTAGCACTAGTAATTTCTGAGATTTCGTGATGAGTGATTCAGTGACTTTTCGCTTTTATAGATATTTAAAGATAACACACAGAGTGACGATATCATTTTTAAAGCTCACCCAGTTAAGATTTTTTTGTCGTTATTCAAGGCGCCAGCAGCCATACAGCGTTTGAAATTATCAAGATAATTATCAACAGTATAAGATACATTTGTGAGAAGAACAAGAACAAGAAATTCTGAGTTACATTGTTTCAAGTATCTTAGAGTTATTAGTTGCGAATGTTGCTTTATATTTTTGGTTCCAGATTGTTGTCCAGTTATCCATCGCTAGTTGTGGAAAATAGATAAATATTTTGACGCTAGATAACGAGTGATCGTTGTGGAGCTAAATAGATAGGTTTTTTAACTATCTATGTTGAATAACGCCCACCACTAGACGCAAGTAGGGAAATACACGTTCGAAAACTTCGAATACAGTTCTATTCACGAGCGCATCTTTTTGTTATTATCACGATAATTATCAATGATAATTATCACGATAATTATCATGATAATTATCTTGATATCCTCTCGAATCCTGGCGTCATATTATCAGGCGGCCTTAACGCCATAAAAACATTTCTTCCAAGACAGTCTAATGGTTTGTAGATACAAGTTTTTAGATTTTTTTGTTGTTTGAACTAAGTAGAAGTTTTACCTTAATTTATTCTGAAAAAGTCTTTAGCTTAGTAACACTTGACAATTTATTAACATAATAATAAGTAACCAAAATATAAATATTGCTGTTTTACAACAATATTGCATAATATGCATGATTGTAAAAGGTGATTAACACTCACCAATTAATGTGTAATTAATTAAATATAAAAATATTTAACAAACGTGACTAAGATAACAGATACATGTAAAATGTAATTTTAGATTTCATTAACCTTTGCACCGCCGCGTCACGAAGTAGGTACTCTTTTTACTGTCTCATTGACTGACTGAAAATATTGTATCACCTAATCTATACTAGGTAAAAATTACTAATATTAAAAATGCCAAAGTAATTCTGTCTGTCTATCCTGCTTTCACGCCTAAACCACTGAACCGATTTTGATGAAATTTGGCATAGAGATAGTATGAGTCCCGTTAAAGGACATAGGATAGTTTTTATCCCGGTTTTTAAAACAGGGACGCGCGCGATTAAGTTTTTCTGTGACAGACAAAATTCCACGCGGGCGAAGCAGCAGCGGGGTTCGACGAACCAGCGTTCCTCGGGTCTCGAGTCGGCCAGCCCGACACCTTTACCGTTCGGCTATTGCCGTCTCGTATTGTTTGATAAGACTAGGCGCAGACCACCGATTTTTAGTGGGTCGATAATTGGGTCCGATTTTAATTTGTATGAAGAATCGGCCAAATCAAATCGGCGTAATGTGCGCACTTCCATACATGCCCATACTGATCAATTGCCCGACTAAACTATCGGCCGACGGAAAATCGATGGTCTGCGCCTAGGCTAAGACTATCGTAGTTCGTTCGTTTCAGCCAATGACGTCCACTGCTGGACAAAGGCCTCCCCCAAGGTTTTCCACAATGAACGGTCCTGCTCTGCCCGCATCCAGGCTCTTCCCGCGACCTTTACCAGATCGTCGGTCCACCTAGTAGGAGGCCTTCTAGCCCGTGGTCGCCACTCGAGAACTTTCCTGCCCCAACGGCCATCGTAATAATTTTAGCATTATCGCACCTATGTGACACAGGGTTACATTTAGGTATTTTTGTCACTGTCCCTACATTTCGGCAGACATAAAAGTAATTTGCTAACTAATTGGATTCATTTGTTTATCCTTAAGGTGACATTGGCTAATCAATAAAAATATTATGCATTGAAAAAACACGTTTGTTGTTGCAAAACAATGTCTTTCGAGGTTTTATCTTATCTATAATTATATTATTGTTCTATAATTTATGAAATAGTTATACCATGACTGTATTATTAGTACTACTTACATACCCCCTACATAAACAATAACAAAATTCTAGAAAAAAATCGTGTTTCGCGATCTTATTAAAGTGTCAGAATAGGTTCCTGTGATGACAGTTAAAGTGTTAACCACTCTCGAATCGATGGTTCTGGGTTCAATTCCACGAGCCATTGGACGTCCACTGCTGAACATAGGCTTCCCCCAATGCTTTCATTGTTGCTCGGTTGGTAGCCTTCCTGCGACCTTTACGATGTCGTCGGTCCACCTTGTGGGTAAACGTACCACGCTGTATTTTCCCATTGCCCTCCTTTGCTGTGCCATCGACCGTCAGTTCTGCGTACTATGTGCCCTAATCCATTGCCACTTCAGCTTGCTAATCCGTTTACGGATCTCCTCATTTCTGATTCGATCTATTTGTTCCTAGGCCTGGTTTTTTGATCCACTCGCCATTTATAATTATAGTAAATACATACTTATCTGATTGGTTCCAGGTCTTCGCCAAAACAAGGATCTGATATCCGCAGCGCGTCGCGGGAGCACCAACCAGGAGGCCAGCCCTCGTCTCCAGATGGAGAAATGCCTCATCGTCTCCAAGGTCACGAGATACGAGTATGAGAAGTAAGTTACCCCTTTAGCTTTGCTTAAGTCAGTCATTCAGTGTTTTTCAAGTCAGGAAAATGTAATGAATTGCTGACCCACCGGCCAGTAAGCTAAAATAGTCAATACTTAGCCCAAAAGAATAGTAAATACAAATGAGTAGGTCATCTTCATAGAAACGCACCGAGCGCGGTTTATATGTGAGCCAAAAGTGTCAGTGGACTGGTCGTTTCATGATCCGAGCAACGCGGGTTCAAACACACAGCCGTTTGACTATTTGTGGTGGACCCCTTCGTAACAAGCATTATTTAGCTTACCACAAGGAGTAAACGGGATTAATTTAAAAAAAAAATTGTTTGTAGTTGACCCTTTTCGAACTCTTATATTCTTCTGAATAAATTCGCTGTGGGTCCAATGATAGTTTAACATTCCCCTGGGACAAACTTGTCATTATTTGGTTGAGTTTTTATTGGCGGTCAAGCTCAAGTAGATCTTTTTACACAGGAGCTGCAGCGGTGGGAATATTTAAAAAATTTAGTTTTCACGTCAGAAAAATCCATCAAATTGATTTAGCAGCTAGTGGGTTATGTAGGGCTCTGCCCGAGATCCTAGCTACTAAAAACTTGAAAAAATCTATGATTCACAATAAATAATTTTGTATTTGTATTTGTATTTGTATTTGAAAATGCTTAGGTATTTGTTATTGTATAAGTTAACACCAATATTCGATAATTTCATGGCACTTAAAAACAATGATCGGCCTTTTCCGCACATGTTTAAAATAACTTATTATTATTATTATTATATTATTCTGCGCACTAACTTGACCTTGCCCTGCAATTTAAAAATAAGTTGTCCTACAAAATTCGCACTGAGTAATGTATTGTTTTTAATAATACTTATAATAGCGATAGTGATAAACGTGCCGACGTTCATAACAACTTGAAGTTATGACATGAATAAGTATTGTGATAAAATTCCATAATATTATTTTTATGAGAGCTTAAAACGCGCGGGACGAATCTTGACTCGAACTTGGAGTACTTAGCCAAAAAATTGGGATGTGATGCCCTACTCGGACAAAAAAATTGGCACTTTAAACTTTAATAATTTGCAAACAGATCCCTTTTGCAATGGAAAAAAGTCTTAGAAACTCCTAAGTCATTTTAAAATAGCTATCCAATGATGTGGTAGAAGATGAAAAAAAAAAACATCCCCACTTTACATGTAGGGGAGCTATACTAAAAAATTGTTTTTTTCAAAATTTTATTCTACTGTTTTGTCGGCGTGATTAATATACATACTTCTACTTACAGCTCCCTAATGTCAATAGTTTCCAAGCAAAACCTCGGACAAACAGACAGACAGACATATCGAAACTATAAGGGTTCCTTGTCAGGACTACGGAACCCTAAAAACGAGTTTTTAGGAATAGAATGAAGTAGTCTTGGTAAGATAGTGAGTGTCAACCAGTCAACTAAGTACCTATCTTACTCAAACTAAACTTTTTATCAGCCGAACAAAATACCAAATTGTTAGGTATTTAACTGAATTTTCGCTCGTGCAAATACGGTCCAAGAAAGTCTATATTTAGAGAAACTAACGCGCATTTTGTTTACTCTCCAACTGATATGAAGTCTTGAACGGACCATTACTGGTAATATTACCAATTATATCCAGTCATTCATGTGACCTGTAGATAACGTATTGAATCATCTATACAGACAGCACATTAAATCAAATCAAATTAAATTATTTAATCAATACTTAGGCCTTTCCAGGGCGCTTATACACGTCCCAAAGTCAAACGATTTTAAAAGGTCAAGTGACTTGACTTATGGTCCTATGTCCCCTAGATGGGGCAGAGGGCGTCCACAACAGTCCTCCATCGCGTTCGGTCTTGAGCTATGTGTTTGATCTCGCTCCAAGTCTTGCCGATCTTCTTCGCCTCGTCTGCTACAGTGCGCCGCCAAGTTTGCTTGGGGCGACCACGCTTGCGTTTTCCTTGGGGGTTCCAATCCAGAGCCTGCTTGGGGATGTGATCGGGATCCCTTCGGAGAGTGTGGCCAATCCAGTTCCACTTGCGGCGCTTGATCTGCTGGTCGATCGGAATTTCTCGGAAAAAGGTCAAGTGGCAAAAATCAAAAACTAACCTAGGGATGTTATGGATATGTAGTTTCGGTTATGGATACGGTTACGGATATAGGATTAATATTATACCGGTTTCGGTGACGGTTACGGATATTTTTTTATTTCGGATATCCGAATGTTTCGGTTACGGTTACGGATATCTGTGCTTTAAAATGCAATTTGCAATAGTTGTCCAAAACGGTTCATTCATGGCCGCACACTTTACATCGAATAAAAAGTAAAAAATAAATAAAAATTGATACTAGATGGCATTTTAAAGGTAAATCAGGCTGTTATGCCTTTACATTAATGCTACCGGATCGGCTTAAAAACAATTTAAACTGCCTACATCCGAAACTATCCGAAACTTTTGAATCGGTTACGGTTACGGTTTCGGATATTTTTTTATATCGGATATCCAAAAGTTTCGGTTGCGGGATATCCATAACATTTCTGCTAACAACCCAGTATCGATAGTAGCGCCCTCGTGTATGGAAGTCCAGTCACAGTTGATGATTTCGGGTGAAGCTCGCTTCCACCTTAGCCTGATCGTCACTTTCCATCACGTGAAAAGCAGTTTAAGAGCTTCTTTGTTGTTGAAAAAAAATCTTGACGGTTACCTAATTGATTCCCAAGCTTATTCTAATTAGGTTAAACCTCAAAATGTATTTGTAGATGCATCAATCAAATCAAAAATGCATCAGCTGTCGATAGTATGAATATAATTTAAGATATTGAGGGATTGTTTTCTATTGTCTTCGATTATGTCATAGATAAGAATTAATACACTCGAAAAATCTAAAGAGAAACAATATCTTGATAGGAAGTTGTTATTAGGAGTGGAAAGCAGAAGGCCAATGGTAACATGAAGTATGTATGTATACAGACGGCCAATCAAGTTAATAGTGAACGGAGAACAATAGTGTCTGGACAAACCTCAATAGAATTTAAGACACTACTAAACCAAAAATGTAACAGTTATAAAAATAAATGACAAGGATAATGGTCGATTCACACATAACAGTGAAGCCACCAGTTGCCGTCTGAGCGGACACGTTGTTGGAACGTATGGTTTCACTGATATGTGGGAATGAACGTTTAAACGTACCTACCTACATTTTTGTCGACATAATTTTTGATATTGGTTTGTAAATGACAGTGTTCTGAGGTAGTAACATGTCATTTGAGGACCTCCTTCTTTTTAACCGACTGCGCCAGTAGGAAGGTTATGTTTCTTTTTAAACTACGCTAAATATGCTTGTATCACCACGAGTGAGCTCAACACAATAGTCAAGCAGCAGCGGGGACCGATCCCGCGTTCCCCGGATCACGAGTCTGCCAGTCCGACCCCTTCACCGCGTTATCCATACAAACCGCGCTCGGGCGTTTCTATGAAGATGACCTACTCATTTGTATTTACTCTGCATATAAGAACCATGTTTAGCTTGTTGCTATACATACTATGTTGTATGTTACACCAGTCAATTGGCGGTGTCAACTAACCTATTAATCTAATAGCTTGTTTGTCATTTAGCGTCCATTACACAACTTACGTAATGTTTTTGTATCGGAGAAATAGCTGAGTGTCAACACGACTATAACTATTGAATCGTAATATAATAATATCTTGTTTATATTTACATTAAAATAGTCTGTAGACTCGATATTAGGTAATCTTTGACTTTGGCGGACCAAACTGGATCTTAGTAGATCTCTTACTTTCTCTCTAAGGCTAAGAACTTCGCCTTCCGCGCCCGCGGCGGTTGTGGAATTGCGGTTTTATTTCAAAACTCACGGGAGTGGTTATTTGCGCGGTTATTCTCGGCGCGATTTTAAATCGTGCCGCGTGCTAAGTCGCTGGCACAAATTGGTCGCCCGCCGATTGGGCGGTTTTCGCGTTATGTCCGTGGACAAATGCTGTCAAAATGACAATACTCAATCGTTTATTGCTTAACCACATTAGCAGCTCGATTGATGGTTTCATTTAATTTATTTAAACCAGGTTACCTATAATAAATTATTTTTTCGTTAATTTATGAAAATATCAAATTAGCCCGTAATCCTTAATTCTGATACATAAAGTTATCCTATTAATTTAACACAGGTACGACTGTACTCAGTGTTGCACTACCAAATGCAATTGACGCGCCTCTATGCCAGGGCTTTTATGTTCCTGGCCAGGCTATAATCCACATTCAGACTAGCTATAAATTTAAAAAAATATCAGTTTTATCGGAATTAATTAATTATTGTCGAATCATTCGATGACTTTGAGTTTGCAGTACGATGATACGATTATTTTTACGTTGCGGCAATCACTAAAATTCGCTAAAACGACACTAATGACGTTTAAAAAGTGGCACGCTCGTCTTCATACAATTTTTTTCACATGCTGCATCTATCCGTATCTGTGCAGTTATAGGAGTTATTCTCGGATAAAAGTTTGGTTGAATCAGGCTTTAATGAAATAAAGAACTTGATTGAAACTGCTCATTTGGTATTGAGTATTTGGTAATTTGGTATCAACTGCAATATTCTCTTTGATATTTTCAGACATTGCCACGAGAACACAACAGAAGCGGAATTGGAGAAGATCCTGCGGAAGCGAGGGTCCGACTTCGACACCATGGTCAGCAACCATAGAGAACAGAAGGCGTTTGAGGAGAACGTGGCTAAGAGGCTAAAGGAGATGGGGGTGAAGGTGGAAATGGCTAGCAGGTACTGTTCAAAAGAGGACTTCAAATGAAAATTCTTTTTTAGCTTAGATTGATAACATCTAGATGGATAGTGTTCATGCAAGAGCTTCATCTAAAGTGTGGCAAAAGTCATATTAATTATGTCGTCCAATATCATCTTACTATAAGCACAGAATAATAATAAGTACCTACTACGTACAGAAGTTTTACTTCGCGAAGGTATTTAAAAAAATGTATGCTCAATCTCATTAACAATATGGTGTAATTTAGCCTGTCTCAAGAGTCAAGCACCATTTTGTTGACAAACGTCAGTGATCGACACTGCGCCGAAGCTATAGGGCTGACTTCGGTAAAATGATGTGACGTGAGGTGCCAAACTGCGGAAAATGGCGGAGGAAATACATGATTTAGCATGAATTGTCATGAATAATATTAACTACTTATTTACCTCTCAGTGTCTTGAGGCAACTTAAAAAAGTACATTCTGTGTTTTTATTATTATTTAGGCAGTTGAATACTGCACAGTATTTAGTACACCATTTTCTTTATTTTCTTCCATCATACACAAGAATACGCGTGCGTGAGTCAATGTTCGCTCGTATGTGAGGCCTTGTCGAATAGTATCCTGTAGGTGGGCCATCGTGCGTGTTTTGTTTTCGATGTAAACTCGCGGAGATGAACAGGCCTGCTATAAGTCAATAGGTTTGCGCATCATAACTCAGTCAATGCCTGAGGTATGGAAGCTGCACGAGAGGGTGATTTTGTAATGGTGAAACGTTAGCGGGACTTCAGATTTGTATGTCATGTCATGTCATAATATGTCAAGTGTCAGAATGTATGGGAAAAACTAAGCCTGGTATGGTTTGAAGTGCCTGACTTTTGCGCTTACTATCAAAAGGTTTTAGGCTTTATTAATCAAAATTTATTATTAGTATGTAGACCCTTTTTAGGGTACTTATACACGTCTCATCTCTAAATTCTAATTCACTCGATTTCAAGTAGCTTTTTTGCAGTATCTTACAATTAATTAATCTAAAAGAATGTGACAGCGTCACAACAATAAACTTATCGATTCCTAACGATTATCTTTTGATTATATCGAATAACATTCATTTAGCACAATCGCAATAATTTATTGCGATAGTGACGCATGAATTAATTTTGAAGGATTTTTGGCGGGAAACTGAAGCGTCACTTTGACGTCATTTGTTTTTAAAAATGTGTGTTTATGTAAAATAATGCTGAATTATTAAAATTAACCTTGGGTTGCACCATCTTACTAACATTAATCAACTTACATAACCATAACCAGTGTTTTTTGTAGGAGTTTGACTGACATTTGACGTTTGTTATATTAAAGTACGATGGTGCAACCCAGCCTTAGTTTTCATCATCAATTTACCAGAGGCAAATGGAGGATTTGGCCTACACTCCCCACGCTGGCCAGACGGGTTGGGGAGGCCTGATGTTCGCACATTTCCACCTGTGTTGCACCACCTATGTTTAACCGTAACTATAACCATAGCTGCTTCTTTTTGCATGGAGTTTGACAGATTTTTGACGTGTATTACAGTTATAGACCTAATATACTGAACTGTCCTATCCGTGACATTGACAGCGGGGCGCCACCGTCAATACCGGATCGCTGGTCCTGTTTTTTGCCATGTTGTAAACTAAATAGTTGAACGATGGTGGCGTCCCCTTGTCAATGAGTTTTGTGGGACAGTTTAGTTTAAGTCATCTATAAAATAAGATGGTCCAACCCAGCCTAAGGTTTTGGAACGGTTTCGCCAAACATCACGCGATCAGCAAAATAAAAACAAAAACGAATCAACACGTTTACTTCATGCGATGGATAAAAATATCACGTGTGCTACGTCACATTCTAGAAGAAGTATCTTATCTTTAATAATCATTAGTACTTTGTATTATAATTCCGTTTTTTGGGAAGTATACGTAGTTCAATAAATTATGACTGACATCAAATAAGGCGATCAATGTTTGTGGCAATATAGCGCTTATTACAACTACGGAAGATGCTATAGTGTTTCATTTGGTATAATTTACAAGAGGTGAATGATAGGCACTGGTTATCAATGGTAATTAAATGTAAATTTGGTTTGATTATTACTATTAGTATAGAGATTATGACTACTTTAATTATGTGGTGTCATTAATAGATGACAAAATTTCAATTATTTGTCCGTCAGACAGATAATTACTTAGTAAATATTGGACTTGTATTTTTATTTTCTTTCATAATTAAATAATAACAGTGCTACATCGAGTTGAAATGGCGCGTTACGTCACGCCTATGTAGATTTTTTCTTAGAAGTGACGTCACGCGACATTTCAACTCAATATAATAAGTTGGTATGTATTTGTGAAAAAGTGCCGCTAGAAAGACAATAGTTTGATTAATAATAATTCCCGATTTTGTAGCATTTTTCTTTACTGCTCCGCTCCTATTGACTGTAGGGTGATGTTAAATACCCTAAAGCCTTCCTCGATAAATGGCAAACAATTTTTCAAATCGGACCAGTAGTTCCTGAGATTATCGCGGTCAACCATAAATTCTTCAGCTTTATAATATTAGTATAGATTCACTAGTTTATGTAACAACATGTGAACTATCAACCAACTCGGTAGCAATAAACTTTTTCGGTATTATTTAATAGTGATATCTGTTATTACGTATGATGTTCTTATCATGCGTAATAAATTACGAATCAACGTCCTTCACACTTAAAAATATTTTGCTAAGTCGTATGTCAGTACAGTTCGATTCATGAATTTATCACAAAAAAGTGGGTGTCAAAAAATATTTTTTGGTGCTAAATGTCAATTACTTACGTCTGTTTTGTTAACTATTGGACAGTGTGTTTACGCACATAATATTTGTTACTTTTGGTCATGTAAGTGACTATAATTATGGTTTTTAATGAGGAATTATATGTTGTTTAAACTCAAATGTCGGTACTTAAAAACCGCCATAAAGCGCCATCTTCTATGTAAAAATAGGCGAATGTTACAATCACAATTTGTTTTCGTAGAAAAAAGTGAGTCATCCAAAGACTTCAACGATTATTTAACTAAATTGCCAAATATCTACAGTCCTTCTTTACTTGTATATTACAAAAACTTTTTTTTACATTTAAATAACAATAAAAAAAATAAACTGAATTTTATAGGCTGTAATTTGATAATAGATACTTCAGCACGTAATGGTTATATTTTTTATTTCATTGCCTTTAAATCCCAAGTCGATAAAAAAATGCGTGTAACTGTACAAATAACGCACTGTATTGGGGGTTTGTCCTTCCTGCAAAATAGATAAAAGTGAGTGCAAACAATGCGATAAAACGATAATATTTTAGGTCAGGCATTTGCGTTTCTAGATATTTCTTTGCTAATAGTTGTTTGGAGCTCTAGATTATTTGAGCAGACTATAGATTTAACTCTTATAAGCCCTTTAATTGATATTTACTGTCCGTGGTGCATATCTTTTCTTAAAAGTTCTTTTGATTAATTTCCCCCGGGACAAACTTGACCTTCACTGGTTGGGTTTTTATTGGTGGTCAAGCTGTAGATCCTGGCTACACAGGAGTTGCAGCGGTGGGAAAGAGAGGTGGGAATAGTCCCGTATTTTTTAACTCTTAAAATACGAACAGCTAGAGACCGGAGTTTGTTGCCTGCTGCTGGCTTTCCCGAATACTATAATCTGGGCCTTTTCAAGGCGAGTGTATAGGCTTTTGATTCGTATCATCCTAGACTGCATCTTAACTGAATATCAGATGCGGTCCTGCCTTGTTATGAATAAAAAAACTTACTATATTTATCATCATCATCATTTAGTTTTCACTGCAGGAGCACGACTCTTTAATTTACCAGAGGCAAATGGAGGATTTGGCCTACACTCCCCACGCTGGCCAGACGGGTTGGGGAGGCCTGATGTTCGCATATATGTTCCTTAGGCCCAGAACAGACGGTGAAACGCAACTGCAACTGCTAGTTACTTTTGAGTTGCATCTAAGTTTCTGCCATAGCGTCCGTTGAGAGACCACACATGACGCGATCAGTTTGAAACTTTCAGTTTCAGTTTTATTCGTCAGAATCATCAGAAAGTTGCAGTTTCGTTGCAGTTGCGATTGGCCCAGAACAGACGGTGAAACACAACTGCAACGAAACTGCAACTGTCAACAGTCTCTCGACGGACGCTATGGCAGAAACTTAGATGCAAGTCAAAAGTAACTAGCAGTTGCAGTTTCGTTGCAGTTGCGTTTCACCGTCTGTTCTGGGCCTTAGTCGCCTCTTACGACATCCACGGGAAGAGTGGGGATGATACTTTTCTTCTCTGGTGGAACGGGCGTTATTTTAAGATTAATTCATAATTATCTTCGTTACAGATTGACATACAGCGACGATTTGATCAAATGGTGTGACGTGGTCGTGCCGTGTGGGGGTGATGGGACGTTCCTTCTAGCAGCATCTAGAGTTAGAGACAATAAGTAAGTTTGTATTCTTCACAATTTGATTTTCCAATAATTTGTTCTCGGTGGAGGTGCTCGTCATCGGATCAGTGTGCTTACCATGTGTTTACGTTAGGTTCCACTAGCGCAGTCTTTCCCAAAGTGGGCGATAACGCCCCCTTGTGGGCGCTGCAGGCTTAAAGGGGGGCGGTAAGAGACCCAGAAAAAAAAATCGGTACGTTGTGTAGAGGCTTGGGAGGCGTAATTTACTAGGAGGACTCTTAGACACCGACTGAGCACTCGCCACTCGACTACAAATAGGGGCGCTAAAAAGAATTTATTCTCAAAGTGGGCAGTAGACAAAATAAGTTTGGGAACCGCTGCACTAGCGACTGAGAAAAAGACTCTAAAATGATGAATGAATATGATTTTTAAAACTGTCAACGTCACTATTTCTCAACTCAACTCAAACTACTTTTTCGATTACAATGCAACCAAAAATCTTAATTTACAGGTAATTTAAAATGAATTAAGATTTTAAGACCAGAATGAAGTATCTTTTTAAAAAAGTCTTGCTTTAGAATTATTAAGGTTCAGTTAAACCAACGCGATCAGCCGGCGCGCAGCGATGGCAATCAGACTTAAATGCATTGATCGCCATCGCTGCACGCCGGCTGATCGCGAATTATGTTAAATTTAAATATCAAATTCTACAGGTTATGTCGATTACTCGTGTCTTGTATTTGTTTATTAACCAAAGTGTCAATTGTTTCCAGCAAACCAGTGATCGGATTCAACAGCGCCCCTCATAAGTCGGTAGGCAGACTGTGCCTTCCCACCTGGTGCTCAAACGATGTTAAGGGTGCGCTACACGCTCTCAAGGAGGTAAGTGATTGTTTTAGTTGCTTTCACCGTTTATTTGGCGGTGGGAATATAGTTCCCACCATATTTGTAGGCAGATTGTGCCTTCCCACCTGGTGTTCAAACGACGTTAAGGGTGCGCTACACGCTCTCAAGGAGGTAAATAGTTATTTTAGTTGCTTTCACCGTTTATAAGGTAGTGGGAATATAGTTCCCACCATATTTTTAACCTTATCTTAGAAGCCTGATTCGTAGTTTCAATATGGAAAATATGTCAAAAATACAAGTTTATTATTCAGATATAAGTTATCGGGTCCCCGCCGCCTACCTGCCGTCCTAACGCTGCTGCCCTGGGCGACCTGGGCACAGCTTCCTTCCTATCAAACCTTATTATGTCTAAGTATATATTGTTAGGCAGGGCTAGGGCTCTAGGGACTTAGTGTCTTAGGGAATAGGGACTCTAGGCTCACTAGGGAGTTAGTTCCCTTCCTGACCGCATATCCCGGGCACGGGAGCGGTGCCTTACAACCACTGCCTCTCGCCCGTACACTACGTGATAAAATCAGCCCTTAGTCGCTTATGACGACATCCACTCCCGATTCCCATTTATCATCATCATCATTTCAGCCACTGGACGTCCACTGCTGAACATAGGCCTCCCCCAATGATTTCCACATCACTCGGTTGGTAGCGGCCTGCATCCAGCGCCTTCCTAGCCCAGTCTCTGAGCACTGACTGTTGTCCAATGACCCCAAGCTACCCATCCTTATCGCTCGCGAGTAATTATGTTGCTGTTGCGCTCGCACACTCACTGCGGGCGCCCGTCGCACAGTGGCGACAGCAATATAATTACGCGCGAGCGATAAGGATGGGTCGCTTGGGGTCATTGGACGAAATTCTACGTGCTCAGAGACCAGACTATATCTTTATGAGATTTATCAGTCCACTTTATGGGTATGTGCCATGCTGTGGTCGTCCCGTTTAATACTTTTTTCAAAATCGTTGTCTTATTATCATTACAGGGACGGTTCAGATGGATGCGTCGTTCGCGGATACGCACGACGATCACATGCGAACAGAAGTTACTCGATAAGATCACACCGGTGGATCTGCACACTTTGCACTTCTGCAGGTTTGTGATATTATGTCGTCATCATTAGAGAAGTAGGGATGTGGGCTAATGGGAGAATAAAGAGCAAAACACACACTTACCTATGTGAGCCTAATGAATCGTTTTTTTTCTGTGGTCGGATTACAGTTTTTCAAACTTTTTTTGCTAAAGTCCGGTCGCTGAGCACGTAGAATTTCGTCCAATGACCCCAAGCTACCCATCCTTATCGCTCGCGCGCAGTGGCGGATTTACAGTTTTGCCGCCCGTAGGCTAGGGTGGGGTTGGATCTTTATTCAACTTTTATCTGCTGAAATCGATTAAGCGTCATCTAAAATCTGCCGCCCCTAGGCCGCGGCCAATACGGCCTATTGACAGATCCAGGACTGTTCGCGCGTAATTATTTTAAATAAATAAATAAATTATATTGCTGTCGCGACTGTGCTACGGGCGCGGGCGGCCGCAGTGAGTGTGCGAGCGCGACAGCAATATATTACGCAAGCGATAAGGATGGGTAGCTTGGGGTCATTGGACGAAATTCTACGTGCTCGGCGACCGGACTTTAACCCTCGATGCGCGAGTCTAACTTGCATTTGGACGGATTTTTTTATTTAATAGGGGTTTTAACATACATAAACGTATTCCCCAGGTATCCCCCAGTGTCGCACCTGCACGACGGCCCGGATTCCCCGGACCCGCGTTCCAGGACGGAGTTCGCGCCGGACGAACCAAGCACCACATTGTCCACCAAAGTACTGCCGTTCTTGGCGCTCAATGAGGTGAGTGTTTGGAAAATATATTAAACTAGCTGTGCCCCGCGGTGTGCCCCGTGGTAAAACGTAGCCTATGTGTTAATCCAGGGTGTCAGCTAACTCCATACCGAATTTTACTAAAGTCGCTCCAGCCGTTTAGACGTGAAGAAGTAACAAACACACACTAACATACGCCTTTATAATATTAGTGTGATAGTTTTATTGTAATTACGGATTAGCAAGCTGAAGTGGCAATGGGCAGGGCACATAGTACGCAGTACTGACGGCCGATGGGGCAGCAAGGTTCTGGAGTGGAGGCCGCGTACCGGAAAACGCAGCGTGAGACGTCCACCCACAAAGTGGACCGACGACATCATAAAGGTAGCAGGAAGGCGCTAGACGCACGCCGCTACCAACCGGGCAACATGGAAAGCATTGAGGGAGGCCTATGTTCAGCAGTGGACGTTCTATGGCTGAGATGATGATGATGATGACAGGGTGGTCAGTTATCTACCCTTCCACACACAGCTCGTAAAACTGAAAGGAATCCTTGGGCTTTTGTCCAAAAGTACCTAGACATGTTTAAGCTGAAACAAAATCGGTAGATTTTTTGAAAAGCCTTGAGTAAGGCCCAGAACAGACGGTGAAACGCAACTGCGACGAAACTGCAACTGCTAGTTACTTTTGAGTTGCATCAAAGTTTCTGCCATAGCGTCCGTTGAGAGACAACCATTTTGAAACTTTCAGTTTCAGTTTCATTCATCAGAATCATCAGAAAGTTGCAGCTTCGTTGCAGTTGCGTTTCACCGTCTGTTCTGGGCCTAAAAGATCCATTTTCGCACAGGTATTCATCGGAGAAATCAGGATACAACAAATAAGTAATGTAATAGTTAATTTGGTAGTTATTTTTTATTATTTTTGTTAGTTTGCTTTTCTTTACAAGTGACTTTTTTATTTTTCATAAAAAATGCATCTGTACATGTATAAAGAAATTGTGGATTTGACCTACATTTGGTATACTTTATTATGTTGTTTATTTATCACTGTTTTAACCTTAAGTTAGAGGTGTATGAAATTGTAAAAATAAAAATAAAACTGTATGTAGTTATTACGAATTAGAAGTTTTAATTTAGATCAACCTATTGTACAAAGGCGTTATCAATAAATTTTCAACTTTGTATCTTATAATAATACATCTAAATCCATTGAAAGTAAATAATTACACTCATGTTCTAATGCCCGTTTTCACCATCAATCCTTAATTTTTAAATGACCCCTATGGTGACATATAACAGGAATTTTGTTTTCATAGGGGTCACTTAAAAATTAGGGATTGATGGTGAAAACGGGCATAAGTCTAAGAGTATGATACAAAAAATCGAACCAAAAACTACCTATCTCTCTCTCTCTCTCTTACCAGGTGTTCATAGGAGAGAGCGTGACGTCGCGAGTGTCGCTCCTCCGACTTCAAATCGACAACGGCAAGTGGACGCACACCAAGAGCTCAGGCCTCTGTGTTACCACCGGCACTGGAAGCACTTCGTGGCATTTCAGGTGAGATACATGTTTCATCATCATCATCATCATCATCATCATCATCATCATCATCAGAAAGAAATAAAGAAAGAAAATATTTTTATTTAAAGCCTGGTCCGTGAGCTCGTAGAATTTTGTCCAATGACCCCAAGCTATCCATCCTTATCGCTCGCGCGTAATTATGTTGCTATCGCGCTCGCACACTCACTGCGGGTGCCAGTCGCACAGTCGCGACAGCAATATAATTACGTGCGAGCGATAAGGATGGGTAGCTAGGGGTCATTGGACAAAATTCTACGTGCTCCCGGACCGGGCTTTAGTCCAAATATCAGGTCCCTTCATCACCTATATCACCCCTTTCTAAAAACTCAAGCCTCTGTGTTACTCTCTGGAAGCACTCTGAGGCATTTCAGGTAAGAGATATGTTTCATCATCATCATCAGGTCCCCTCATCATCAATTTCACCCCTTTGCTAAGAGCTTAGGTCTCTGTGTTACCACCGGCACTGGAAGCACTTCTTGGCATTTCAGATGAGATATATTTCACTAGCGACCCGCCCCGGCTTCGCACGGGTGCCAAGTCTAGTGGTAAGACCACCTGCTTCTGACGCAGAGGTCCCGGGTTCGATTCCCAGTGGGGGCAGATTTTTCTGTTCGGTTTTGTTGGTGGTTGGGCTTGTTCTAAGTCCGCCTGGCTAGCTACCACCATCTTACCTAAGTCTGTCGCCATAACAACAATGTTAACAGCATTATTGTGTTCCGGCAGTTAGAGGTAAGATAGCCAGTTCCTCCGTGGTTGAGGATTCCGGGTGAAGCTCGCTTCCACCTTCGGCCTGATCGTCACTTACCATCAGGTGAGATACAGGCCAAGAGCTTCCTCGTTGTGGATAAAAAAAAAGTATACATATAAACCTTCCTCTTGAATCATTCTATCTATTAAAAAAACCGCATCAAAATCCATTACGTAGTTTTAAAGATCTAAGCATACATAGGGACAGACAGCGGAAAGCAACTGTTTTATACTATGTAGTAATTACAAAGATTTTATTAAAAAGGCTCAAGGTCACCCAAAGAATGATAGAGCGTGCTATGCTCGGAGTTTCCTTGCGTGATCGAATCAGAAATGAGGAGATCCGCAGGAGAACCAAAGTGACCGATATAGCTCGCAGAATTGCTAAAATCAAGTGGCAGTGGGCGGGGCACATAGCTCGTAGAGACGATGGCCGTTGGGGCAGAAAAGTTCTCGAGTGGCGACCACGGGCCAGACGTAACGTAGGCAGGCCTCCCACTAGGTGGACCGATGATCTGGTGAAAGCCACGGGTAGCACCTGGATGCAGGCAGCGTAGGACCGGTCGTGAAAATCATTGGTAGGCTTTTGTCTACTAGTGGACGGTATTTGGTTAAAATCCTGAATATAAGATTTTAAATACCGGCCGTTTGGTGTAGTAGTGGTTCAGAACGGACTACTATGCCGAGAGTTCCCGGGTTCGATTCCCGGCCGGGCAGAAATTGAAATGATGAATTTTAATTTCTGTGACGAGTCTGGGTGTATTCTATGTATAATATGTATGTATTTACAAAAAATAAAGTATTTAAGTATGTTTATATCCGTTGTCTAGTACCCATAGTACAAGCTTTGCTTAGTTTGGGGCTAGCGGCGCAGTGTAAAATGTCCAAGAATATTTATATATTTATTTAAACTTTTGCGTTCCATTTCAACTAAAATAGTAAGACACGGGTTTATTAATGAGTTCAGTTATGTACTCACGGCTTGACGTTTCGACTGCTATGCTGCAGCCGTGGTCACAACTCATTAATAAACGTCGCGTTAAGACCCGTGTCTTACTATTTTAATCCTGAATATGTTCTGTTGCAGTATAAACTGCCTCCGCACCCATTCCGTTCTGGAGCTGATGAAGATCCTCTCAGAAGATTACCAGGTCAAGCTGGACACAAGTCTCGAGAGAGCGCGAGAAGTCACCGAGAGATACAACCAGAAACTGATGTTCGCGCCAGGTTCGTATTTAAAAATGTCGATGGCAAAACTATCGATACGATGACAACACTACAAAATAAATCTATAAATCATCAATAAATTTTAGTATCGATTTTGATATTATCGATTGTGTTTATATCCGTTATCCATCAGCATAATAATTATCGTCATCAAAAGCATCATTATTGTGGGAGTTCTGTTTTTTTTGTATTGATGAATCTCGGGTGAATTGGTGAACTTGATGTATTTCTCCTTCGACAATTACAGCTTACACGTCTTTTACAATAAATCTTAAACAACTCGTCCGTCTTCCGTCTTGTCGACACAACTCACAACATCCAACTGACTCCTCTTTTAAACTACTATTCTCACTCTCAATCTTCATTCATCCCTTCCATTTCTTGCATAGACCAATCATACAGCCGTTCAAATCATCCTATTATTCCGTTACACACAAAACTTATTAATCCTACATTATCATCATCAAATTGTTAAGTCTCCACTACAGGAGCACGGCAGTTGGGGATGCAATATTCATTGGCGTATTATCGATACTTTATCGATTTTATCGATAGTATGATGGGCTTCATCATTACATTTGTCTTGTCTATGACATGATGGTTCCCATGGAGATATTTCTTTAATAATTATTTTTTTTTTGTAGATTCAGAGCAGTTAGCCTATAGCGTGCGAGAGTACATAACATTTGAAGACTGGCCCGCGCCTAGGGGTCTGCGGGTGAGGGACAAAGCGACCTCTGTCAAGGTCAAGTCGCACTGCACTGACGCTGGTAAGTCACTCCAAATTCACATTTGTTTGACCTTTTAATAGTATGCTAGCTGTTACTTGTCATATGCAAGTTTTTTTTATTTCTGACATTTTAGTAGTAGACTAAGAGCTAGTGAACGCCAGACCTACGTCATTTTATAAAAGCTGAAAGTTTGTCAGCGTATGCTCCCAATATAGGATATAATGTTGGTGAATTATGAAGTTTGGGTCGTGGTGGCTTTGGGAGCTAACCTAAAAAAACTGTCTGGCAAGGAGTTGGAACTGTCAAAACTGTCTGGCTGTTGGGGAAAATACTTCTAATTATTGCCCAAATATTATACATAAAAATCAGATTTTATAGTATAACCACGGGAACCCGATGCCTATAAATCTTGAATCATTCCAAATCAATCTCACTAGATGGCGACATAAGTATCGAATTTCTGAAGACGTTTGTAAAAAGTCACTAATGCTCAGTAAACTATAATGAAAAAATGTTTTACACATTAATTTGTTCATTTAAACACAGTGAATGATTCAAATAAACAATATTTCTTCATATAATAAAATTTTATCTTTAGTAAAAACTGAAGTCTTAAGCAATCGTTTTTGCGGCGCTGTCGAAGTAGCATTTAGTTACAAATGATGTAATAGATGGCGCTCATCGCTGCTGTTTTATTTCGTCACTTATAAAAATACTAAAATAGGTTTGGTTTTGCAACAAATTATTATTTTTATTAATTGTCATATTTCTTGTAAAATGCAAAAAAAAAACATCTACATTCAAATAAAAATGAAAGAAACACAAATTAGCATTACAAAAGTTTGGCTATAATTTGTCTAACATTGTGGCGCCTAAAATCGACAATTTTGATTATTTTTTTTAAGATTATTAGCAATTTGTATTCCAAATATTACTAATAGTCCCATTAGCCCCTCGTGTTAAACTAAATGAGCTTGTGTTACGAGTGGGCTCACCACAATAGTCGAGCGGCGGTGGGATTCGAACCCGCGTTCCCCGGATCTCGAGTCGGCCACTCCGACCCCTTCACCGTTCGGCTATCGTGGCTATAAAAGGTTCGATTGTTTTCCTTCCAATTATGATAACCTACCCAGTGTCACTCACAATAATAATTAAGACGAATCTTAATCTAAAGACCTACATACACTGGAAAAACATAACCCTTTTTCTGGTGTAGTCGGTTATAAACTGTATTGCCGATAATAATGTTTAAGGTCCACCTTTTGTTCATAATGTTAAGAGCATTATCCGCCAGTCAACCTTTCAGCCACGCAGAGAGCTGTTAGTAGGTAAGTGCGGTGCAGAGGTGCAGTTAATGTTTTTTTACTCATTTAATTTATTTTAAGATATGTATAGCAAATAAAAAAAAATCTTAACCTAGTACCTATTAAAGTGAACCCATTGTTAATCCCCTGTTTAATTCCATTGTTAATTATTAAATTCGGCCAAAACATAAACAAAGTGAGAGCTCTGCTGTCTCACTCGCACGCTCCATAGCCGGCTACTCTGCGGCGACGCATCATAATTTACCTACCTACTAGCTGGCCACGCCGAGACGCGACCGCGCGGCACATTGGATTGGCGTCCTTGAAATTAGAAGCAGGGTGCGCGAGCGGCAGGCAGCGAATGTTACGGTAGACAGTAGGTAATTATCCATAAGCAAGTTCTCTCCCAAATACATGTCAGTCTGCATCAAGTTGTATTTCACTTATTTAAAATCAAAATGCAGATTCATTCGTGTGCGTTACCTCAGAGATATCGTCGCTTGCCTCTCTAAGTGACGTATCTGTCATTTTTTTCGAAACGGAGTTATCTACGCCATCTTAATTAATTTCGCAAGACGAATCGATCTATCTAATCGCCTGAAAATTTTGCAAAATGTCAGTTACGTCAGTTAGAGAGGCAAGCGACGATATGGTGACGCTGATCAAGATGTGCTTATGTCATGGAAAAGGTAGAGCCTTAAATCCTGTAAATGTGCCGAGACGAGAATCTAGCATTTTTGCCCAATAAGATTTCGGAGTAATTGAAGAAAATAAGAAGCATTACCGCAGCGGAATCCCATTTTCACCAATTAAGTACTCCGCAACCTTACCGGGTAGGTACAAATGGTAGACTCTCGACACATTTACAGGATACAAGGCACCAACCCCTCCACATAAGCACATCCCGACCAGCGTCACCATGTCGCTGATGTAACGCACACGATTAATTTATGAATTATTAATCTTATCTACCTACTTATTTAAAAAGACCAGTGTCGCGCGCTAAATGAAAACAAGCTTGGTAGGCAGGTACCCATCCATTGGGGCTACTCCCGATCCCAGTAACGTCAATATACTTAGTAGGTATGCATGCCAGCCATTCACGCAGCACGTGTAAGTGAATCGAAAATGATGCTGTAGTCCGGTCGCCGAGCCCGTACGACGGGGACGGGCCGTCAAAGTGAGTGAGCGAGCGCGACAGCAATACAATTACGCGCGAGTGATAAGGATGGGTAGCATGGTGTCATTGGACGAAATTCTACGTGTTCGGCGACGATAAATAGAGAGAGAGAAGGAATAAAACATCAGTAAAATAATAATTAAATAAGTAAATAATATCCCATCAAAAACAATACTTGTCAAAAAAACCAAGTCTTGCAACTCAGTTGTTCTACGGTAAAAAGTTGTGAGATCCATGTAATGCCAAGTCCAGGCCAGGAAATCTTTAACGTTTTACATAAATATATTGACTTGGCCATCGCACTAAATAATTTAATTTACACGTGTTTTCATGCGATGGCCAAGTCAATATATTTATGTAAAACGTTAAAGATTTCCTGGCCTGGACTTGGTATTACATGGATCTCACAACTTTTTACCGTAGAACAACTGAGTTGCGAGACTTGGTTTTTTTGACAAGTATTGTTTTTGATGGGATCTCATTTCTTTTTGTATTTTGTAGACAGCAGTTATGTATCTAGAAAACTGGACCGAAATTGAAAAATTTTACTCGACTTGGCGGTTGCACTACCGTGCCCCCAAATCTCATTTCTTTTTGTATTTTGTAGACAGCAGTTATGTATCTAGAAAACTGGACCGAAATTGAAAAATTTTACTCGACTTGGCGGTTGCACTACCGTGCCCCCAAATATTTAAGTTTTTCCTAGATTCATACACCAAACACTACTTATATTCCAAATTTGAAGCTTCTAGGTCTGCTAGAAGTGCCTTAGAATTTTGATGATCGGTGAGTCAGTGAGTCAGTGAGTCAGTGAGTGACAAAATTAAGTAACTTTGACCCGTTATAATTCCTAAACTACTGGTTCAAATTGAATGAAATTTTAAATATACCGTGTCTTTACAATGCCTGCATAGCTAATGAAAATTCAACCTTCTAGTTTTATCCACAACGAAGTTACAGGCAGTCGAAAATGGCCTGAATTGCTTCGAGAAAAGGATGGTACGGCCGTGCCGCTTTTTTGCTCGACTTGGTGGGGGCACTGCCGTGCCCCCAGATTTTGCCACCTAGGTATATTTTGTGCCAGCGCGGTATTATTACTCGTAAATAAATAGGTAGGTGCTATTATTATCGCGAGTGACGCGCAAACGAATGCAACGAAAAACCTAAACCTAAATCACAGATAATCCTAAATCTTAAACCTGTATGTGCAAGTCGATTAAAATGTAGGCATATTTTTGAATAAACTACGATACGAGTACGAAAAACTAAAACTGGATTTTGTATTTTTTACGAACAGTTCATTTGATATTTACTTGACTGCTCCAGAAGGAGGGTTATGTTTTTTTTACATAATAATTATTTCTGAATATTTTTATGGAAAAAATAAGTTTTTTATTGATATCTACCTTTATTACTGCATGTTTCGATATTTTCCTGTTTTATATACCTAATAAAATAAAACAAAATGGAGTTTTATGATGATAATTTGTAGCGGGATACGAACCCACGGTGCTGGATATTGAGCGTCGGCTGTGATCGTTGTGCTACTTGGACATTATTATACCGTGTCGAAATTTTCAATAGCGTCTCTAATCTGTTTTTTGCTTAGTTACATGCCTTCATAAACAAAGCAGTAAACTTATTGGCTTTAGCGCCATCTTTTGATATAGCACGCCAAATAAATACTCCGCTCAAGTTGCTAGAATAGAAAGCATTAGCGGGTCGCAAACCGCGGGACGGTCAAGTCCGCTGCGGCACACTAGCGCGATCTGTTATCACCACTAGGAAACCAAGCGGGCCCGAGCAGTTTCAAGACTTAGGTCGGCCACATTTCGAGTATGGGATGATGCATCTGTACTAGTATTATATTATCTGTGGTATAACGTAAGTCTAACTTTTACGGTGGCTTTTTCTGTATATTCAAAAGACTGTAATTCTACTAACGTTATACCATTAAATCTGATTTTTATGTATAATATTTGGACAATAATTAGAAGTATTTTCCCTAACAGCCAGACAGTTTTGACAGTTCCAACTCCTTGAAAGACAGTTTTTTTAGCGTAGCTCCCAAAGCCACCACGACAAAAACTTCATAATTCACCAACATTATATCCTATATTGGGAGCATACGCTGACAAACTTTCAGCTTTTATAAAATGACGTAAGTCTGGCGTTCACTAGCTCTTAGTCTATAGCCTTAGCATTATCAAATAATTATTATAAGAAATGTTAGAACAACACGCAAGTTCAATATAAACTACTATAGGCATGTGTCATGTGACATCACGTTCAGCTTTTGCCGATAATTCTAAAGGTCAAATACATTATACGAACACACTATTCTGTTCTTAAAAACTCACAAGTATTCAAATCAACTTTACATTTTTATTTTTTTACTAGCTGACCCGGCGAACTTTGTTCCGCCTTAATGGCAATAAATAAGCAGACTTTTTTTTATTTCGAACGGGATAAAAAGTATCCTATGTCCTTCTCCTGGCTTTAAACTACCTCCCTGACAATTTTCAGCTAAATCGGTTCAGCCGTTCTTGAGTTATAAGTGGAGTAACTAACACGACTTTCTTTTATATATATAGATTTGTGTCAGTGTGCTCTTCTAAAGAGTGTAAGACGATTGTATGTAGGTACTATTAAAATGTAATTTTAACTCATTGGTTTTGTCTCATATTTGAGGAATGTACTATGTATCATGAGTAGAGTCTTCGTTTAAAAGGATGCGAACGATTTAAATTTCAATAGGTAGACAAAATTGATAATTTTTAATTATCAAAAATTTAAGCTTTCTCCAGTAACACTGATATTATTATACTGTGACTCATCAAAGTCATCATTGTCAAAAATATTGACAAATCGCGAACTGTCACGTCCAAAAAACTGACACGCGTCCATCCTCCGTAAGCGCCACCGCGCGACTGATTGAGATTGTCCAAGCCGTCATGGACGATTTTTTCCACATTTTTTAACATAGTAACTAAATAAGACGCAATATAAAAATTTCATCCGTTAAAAGTCCTCAAGTTATTTCTGAACTTTAGTTTAGTAAAAGATTTAGAATCTCAAATCGCTTATTTTAAAAATAAAACCATAAATAGAAAACGAATAGAGGTAACTTTGGGAATTTATTCTATCGAGTCAACTTCATCAAATCGTGTTTCCATCCGTTAATAGCCCTAGAAAATATCCTCAACTATGCCCAATAAAAATCTTAGCCTTTAATTTTACTGTTTAGTACCTCAAAAATGAAAAATGAAAACCTCATTTTCGCCATTTTCTCTGCTACCCGGCCTTAAAAGACCTAAGATTGAAGAAATCCCACGTTTTGCTTAAGCGGTAGGTACGCGGGAAAAAAGTACCTTGAATAAAATTTTTCGAATGTTTTTATTTACCATGGAGGAGAGTTACAAAAAAACAAAATGGTAAGTTGGATGCGTACATCAATGAAGAAGCACCAGCTTAATTTCGGCTGTCCAGCTAGGCCAGCTATTATCGTCACTCAAGGTTTGGTAACATGTCTCAAATTTGGGCTTTTTGAGGTATTTTTTGCATGAAAGGCATAAAAACGAAAGCCATTCTGTTCAAAATTCAGTTCTCACAAAGCTTATAGAACCTTTTTCACATATCATGCCCAATAACAGACACTGGGAGTTCCAGCAGGATTCTGAGCCAGCTCATAGAGCGAAAAGCGCGCAAAACCCGCTCGTAGGGCGTAAAATTGACCTCAGCCGGCACGAAGTCTGGCCCTCATCCAGTCCAGACTCTAATCTGTTGGATTACAAAATATGGCAACATTTGGTGAGGAAGGCCTGCTCTATGCCTCATACTGATTTGGAGTCCCTCAAGGCATCCTGTATTAAACCAGCCGCCGATATTGATACGAAATTCGCTCGTGTTTCTAGAGACCACTGACCGCGCAGTTTGAACCCTTGTATTCATAATTGCGAGGAAAATTTGAAATAATTTTTATAAGCATAAAATCTTTGTTTTAATACCTTTCTATTGGTATATATATATATTGGTATCCTAGACTGCATCTCACTTAACACCAGGTGCGATTGCGGTCAAATACCTGCCTTGTCTAGCATATAAAAAAAAAAAAAAAAAAAAAAAAAAAAAAAAAAAAAAAATGACTAGCTTTCCGCCCGCGGCTTCGCCCGCGTGGAATTTTGTCTGTCACAGAAAAACTTTATCGCGCGCGTCCCTGTTTCAAAAACCGGGATAAAAACTATCCTATGTTCTTTCCCGGGACTCAAACTATCTCTATGCCAAATTTCATCAAAATCGGTTGCGAGGTTTAAGCGGGAAAGCGTAACAGACAGACAGACAGACAGACAGACAGACAGACAGAGTTACTTTCGCATTTATAATATTAGTTGGGATTTGCGTGACGTCATTGCTTGTATTACATTACGAAATCTATGACAGATTCGCGTTTCGATAGCTCACAAAAAGTACGTCAAATACTGCGAATTTATTCCGCCAGGTGGCGTATCGTCGATTGAGATCGTTGTCAGTTGCCAATCACGTCATACATTTTGTATGGATGACCTAAACTGAACTGTCCCACCAAACTCAATGACAGGGGGGCGCTACCATCGTTCAACTATATGGTTTCCAACATGGCAAAAATCGGAACCAGCGATCCGGTATTGACGGTGGCGCCCCACTTTCAATGTCATGCATAGGACAGTTCAGTATTTTGGAACTATACTCACGCTCAGCCCACAGAATCATTGTCAGTTGACAATCGCAATCGATTCAGCAGGTATTTTAGAATCTCTTGGTATTTTTCTTAAGTCTTTCCGATAGTTTAAAAAATTGGACATGTCCAAACCGTTGCTAACGCCACCCTACAAAATATTTTTGTATCTAATCTACCCTATTAATTTTCCCTTTTATTTCCCAGGGCTAGTGGTAGACGGTAGTGTGTCGTTTCCCTTCAACGACGGTACTGAAGCGATGCTGGAGATACTGCCAGAAGATTCCCTGATGACAGTGCAAATGGACGACGCTCTGCCCTACTAGGTAGAGACAAGTGATTCAAACTTGAGACTATACTATATTCTAACGTACTCTAAAGATAGTTTCATCCACGAAGACGCGCCCCACCATTCTTCCGCTAATGTTTGAGTGTTATCGGTACACGCTAAATTATCCATGAGTGCACACGCACACTACAATAATGACGCTCGGATCAAACTACCCGCACCCCGCGCGACCGAGACAAAAATTGGTGGGGCGCGTCTTCGTGGATGAAACGATCTACAGGGTGTTAGGTAAATGGGTATATGAGCCGACACTAGCCCATGTTAACATGGGCATATAAATGGTATGGTGAAGTCAGAAACTTGATATCATCATTTAATTTTTTTTAATTTTCATCCATAATAAATTTTATACGTATGAAAATTAAAATAATTAAAATGAAGATATCAATTTTCTGACTTCATCATACCATTTATATGACCATGTTAACATGGGCTAGTGTCGGCTCATATACCCATTTACCTAACACCCTGTATACATTTGTATATTTCCATTAAGGTGGATTTATATTTGTTTGGCGTTTTGTGTCATGACGTATCAGAAAGAAATCGGCGTCATACATTTAGGCAGCGTCAAATAGTTCGTGACACCCAAAGTAGCCAAAAAGTTCGCAACACGTCTTGTTACGATGAGGGCTATCGTTTTTATACTTAACAGTTGGCACCCCTGGCGATTGACAGGACCTTACTCTACAGTGGCGCCATCTTGATGAGTGCAAATGCGATAGTCCTCCTACCACTTTAGCGCTCACAAGTTGGCGCCACTGTCTTCGCTACTAGCAAGTGACAGGACCTTACTCTACAGTGGCGCCAACTGGTGAGCGCTAAAACGATAGCCCTCATTGGAATAAGGTTGTGTTGTCTACTTTTTGGCCACTTTGGGTGTCACGAACTGTTTGACGCTGAGTGTACGAGTATTTGAAAATAATTATCTTTATTAAAATTGGGAATAGCTGTGATTTTTGTGGCGCTTCAGGTGGCTTAGAAAATAAAATAATGTTAATATGAAATTATTAATAATACCTACATATTATTATTAAAGAAACACAGCCCAAAAATGTGCAAGTAACAAATGTTATAGAGGTAAAAATACTGTGTTACGTTTCCTGTAAAAATATTGTAGGAATGTTACAAAAATGTAAATATTATGTTATACACCACTATTTTTTAATCAACGAATGAAGGATCTAAAAAGGGCAAATCGTAAAAAAAATTTCCTTCGCATACAAAATTGGCAATCAAAGTATGGGAAAGCTCTTTTTGTTTGTATTTTCTTTCACTATCCTATAATAATGTACGCGTGCTACGAACAATTTTGTATTTGATAGTGAAATATTGGAAAAATCATCAATTATTACAACGCTATCTAGTTAACTGCGCATCTGGCGGCCGTGACGTCACATCGCCGCTTTGGTAGGGACAGGGCGAAAGCGGAAGGTTTGCGTTGGAGGGTGAGTGCGAGGGAGAGTCGCATTCCAGCGAGGTACGCAGTTAGCTCAATCGGGTTATATAGACGAAGAGCTAGTGAACGCCAGACCTAAGTCATTTTACGTCGTTAATGCTGTGGATAACCTTTTTGGCCTAATTAGTTTAAGATAAATATTTGATTTAAGTCTATTATATGTGTCGGCTGTTGTTATTCCAAATCAATAAAATAAATAAATAAAAGCTGAAAGTTTGTCAGCGTATGCTCCCAATATAGGATATAATGTTTGTTGGTGAATTATGAAGTTTGGGTCATCGTAACTTTGGGAGCTACCCTAAAAAAACTGTCTGGCACGGAGTTGGAACTGTCAAAACTGTCTGGCTGTTGGGGAAAATACTTCTAATTATTGCCCAAATATTATACATAAAAATTAGATTTTATGGTATAACGTTAGTAAAATTACAGTCTATTGAATATACAGAAAAAGCCACCTTTTGTAAAATGACGTAGGTCTGGCGTTCACTAGCTCTTAGTCTAATGCAGTCTTCCCCTGACATTTCTATAATGAAAAAAAAAAAAATAGTGGCGTATGTTTAGTGTAAGACTGAACTTATTTTTAAGTGTAGATATTATAATCGAAAAGACCTACATGAGATGAGCTTATTTATTAATGTAAGTTTTTTTTATCCAATTCATTTAGGGCCCATATTAACAGGTAATTATCTGTCAGATAAACTACAAATTGGTTTCATAGGTCTCTGATAGAGAGCTGTCAGGTAAAGTCACCAATAATCGTCAACCTTGTTAGACAGAACTTGAAATCGAGTTTTAAGCTTTTATTCTAAATACGAGATAATTATAGTTAAATTTTATAATTTGGCACATATTTATGCTTAAAGTTAAGTGTAAAGTTAAATAATTTTAAGAATACATTTATAATTGTAATGATATGGATCTCTTGTTCGCCATTAAGCTGAGCCGTGTAATTGGTTGGGATTATTAATAATAATTTAATGTATAATAATTTGGAGTAACGGAAAATAAATAGTTAATAGTAATAATTATTAAGTTTTTTTTTATGAAAGTATCCTAGAGTTCTGAACAGTGGCAGTTAAATATCTTTGTGTATTTATTTTTATCAGCAGATAAATATTGAACTAGAAATCCGATGGTTTTATAATGTGTACGCAATCATAAGACTATATGTCAATTATTTTGTACCAGTATCAATGTTTTCTTTAACGCATGAAAAAACGTCTCTTCTTCTTTTTTTATTTTGGCAACGACTTGGGTTTTGAGAACCATGATTTCGCCAATGTCTTAGAGCTGTCATATTAAAATTAGTCACTTGTGGCACTGTGTTAACGTCAAAACGACGAAAAACAGTGAAATATGTATAACCATACCATAAAACTAAAAACAATTTTTGTAAACGCTTGAATAAATGAGAGATGACACTTTCATGTAGTTTGAATAGAGCGATGGACGCATTCAGCGCAGCTTCAGTCATTAGAATTAAGACGTGAACATAGGGATCAAGTATTATTGTTTAAAATTTTAAATGACTACATAGATTCATCCTTCCTTCTCAGCCGAGTGTCATTCAGGTGTCCCAGGCTCAGTGCCCGCTCCAATGCAGTTTTCTCTATTCCTATTTGTAGAACTAATTATTCAAAGAATAGATTTCTTGTTCGTGCTTGCAACACACATAATGTTCGATACAGTCACATTGATATATTCAATTGTTCTCTGCGTGTTTTTACTTCACATGTTAAGAAGGTTGACCACGTTTAAGTGGGATTGTTTCTGATGAACGAAATTACCTAGTTAAATTACTACGAAACTTTTTATAATATGTCTTCGCTATTGACAAATTAACATTGGAAACTTTTTTGGCTTATGAATAAACTAAACTTTTCCTGTACCTATAATGTAATATAAAAGCTGTATGTTTCTTTCATTAAATAAATAAATAAATAAATGTGAGACATGACCCTACAGCAGGGTGACTTATCATTGCTCACTTTTATTACAAAATAAGTTACTTATCTTAATCTCACGCCATAATATCTCCAATTACTCACTATATCTAAGCGACTTATCTTTCACTATACTTGAATTGCCATTCTTATGATGATGATGATGTAGAATTTTTCATGTAGGTATATGTTTGTCTTAAATGATTTCAAGACTAAAGGAAAATTTCGTGGCTGGTATAAAATAATTGACACCATTGAAAATTAAAATAGCACGATATGTAAAATATGTATACTGTTACCCTACTTATTGTTAACGTTACATCACAAAATTGGATTGGTTAATAAATATACACTTATTATGAAGTTTTTGGTTTTATTTTCAATCTATTTTAGGGTCAAATATCGAGATCTTTAAGCTTAAAACAAGAATTTTGTCATTCGTTTTAGAGTCACTGTTGCGGACGGGTGCATTAATATCATCGGGCGTGCGGAAATAAAAAATATCTTCGGTTCAAAATAAAGGTGTATTTCTGCAATATATGACCAATGGCTATCAAAAACATATACTTCAATCCTAAAAAACAAAAGGTATCAAAAATGATAAAAAAATTAATTTATTATCTTTTTTTTAACATGTTTCTTTTACATTTAATAAATTTTTATACATAAATTAGTTGACAAATCTAGTAAAGAAAATTAAATAAATGAAACAAAGGTATAATATAAAGTAGTACCTATTTTTATGAAATTGATTTACTTATTTTATTTTATTTAGCTTTTTTCCACTGTCTCGTGTGGCACTCAATGCGTTGAAATCTCTCTTTTGCTTCAACCACACCAACGCGTGCAGATCGCCAATGACAGGTCGCGCGACCCATGACAGTCCGCGCGACCTGTCATTGGCCTATAATCGCGCCGGCGATGGCGATGCAACGCGTGCCGACGCGTTGGTGTGGTTGAAGCTTTACGCAGCCAATTTTAAAATAAAGTTCCAAGTTATTTCTATATTATCCCCCACTTGACATAGTCGTCCACAACTTCATTCAGCCTTCTTGTGCTCAAATCATTGCTCTTGCCCATCAGCTCGGCCATAGTCTCGAAGCTCTCGTTCTCAAACGCTTCGCCGTCTTTGCTCACGTCTGCCGTGTCTACGGTGATCATGGGCAGCAAAAAGCCCGCGATGAGAAGACCGAAGGGCAGCATCTGTGGAAATAGATAAATAAATAAGCCGCAGAATAGAAAATTTCCCACCTCTCGTTCCCACCGCTGCAACTCCTGTGTAGCCGGGATATTGACCGCCAGTAAAAACCCAACTATATTTTTTGTAAAAAGCGCGCACGCAAAATGTGCCATGCTTGCCGTCGAAGAGACTCATGGTGATTTAAACTCCAGGAACCCGCCTACCCAGGTTTTCTATCTCGCAAAAAATAGGGGTTCTCTATCCCTAATAGGGGGTGATATCCAAAGTTGTTACCCCGAAAACGCTACATCGAACGTTCATTCGACGAGACATGTATAATCTATACTGCAACGTGTTATGTAAAAACATTTGCTAATATGTTTTATTCGATGTAGTGATAGTTCGATATTGCAATCAATCGATGTCGTGACATTCGATGTATCAACTTTCGATATCAAGTACCTGTAATCCCCCCAAAAAGCGCCATCCTGTAGGTATAATAATAATATTGATAAAATACAGTACTATATGACTATATCCTTAAAAGAACAAAATTAAAATTCTTATCACTGATAAACTGATTTTAATAAATAGATCTAAGAATTAAATAGGTACGATTGCCGATTCATGAATGATGACCATCCATCATGACACGCATTTTCATAAACATTATCAATATGAAACAAAAGCATGTTTGTTTCGTTCACCACCACAACGGCAGGTTATGCGCTGCATAAATTCAGGAGCATCCCGAAATTTTCACTAGATCATCCGTCCACCGAGGGGGTGTAAGAAGGAGGCCTGCTTACATTCTTCTGCCTCAATTCACATGTTGTAAGCTTTATTGGCAGTTGAATTCGAAATAATTATTTGAATTACTCCTTTAACCACCACCACGTCTAGTAGTCATGACGACACGTCTGTTGAACGACTTGTCGTGCAGGGGAAGGTTGAAGGCATAAAGACCGCGGGAGATCAAAACCGCACTGAGTGGTCCACTCCACGAATGTACAAGAAAGGCTGCAATGCGGGAGGAATGGCGACGGATTGTGAAGCTTGCTACCAAACCAGGCGTGACGACCACGACTACTGCCAAGAGTGTAGCGACAGAAGAAGAAGAAGACGTCTAGTGCAACCAGACTCACTCACCTCTTTCAACTCCTGATCAAAGATATCCCTCGGGAAAGCCTCCTTAGGGTCCAAGTCCAGCCTCCGTAACGCAGCAGCCATATGCTCGTAGTAGTGGTCAATAAGCCGGTCGAAGTACTTGGCTCGGAACGCCCCGTCTGACCCCGTGAAGATGAAGTACAGCAAGTCATTGGCAGCCGGTCCTGGATGTAAGGACTGGTAGTCCACAATCACTACTTGGACTTTGCCGTCCTGGAATGGTAAAAAAAACAATATTATTAGGTATGGCAAGGCTTCTTTTTGTGCCGTCACATTTCTTAAGGCCGTATTCACAAACGATGCTTGCTTTGTGAAGCAGCAAATGGAACCCATAGCATTGAGTAGAGCTCTGTGATTGGTTCGTATGTCACCCTGTGCGTTCACGCGCACTGCGAGACCTCATAGTAATGTTTGTGTATACGGGCATACATCTAACAAGTTAAGTATTTTTTTTGGATTTTAGAAATGTTAGGTTTTCAGAAAGTTAGCTTTCAAAAGTTAGGTCTCGAAAGTACCTATGCTATGTAAGGTTAGTATTTCAAAAGTAAGCTACGTACCTATTTTAAATTTAGCTTTTCAAACATTATCATTTATCTACCTAGTGTACTCTTTTTGGTGCACACAGGAAGCAGTCCCTCGCCCGTATTCACAAACTGTGCTTGCTTAAGTGAAGCAGCAAATTGAACGCACAGCGTTGAATAGAGCTCTGTGATTGGTTCGTGTGTCACGCTGTGCGTCCACGCGCACCGTGAGATCTCATAGTACCTAATGTTTGTGAATACGGGCGCCTGTCTCAATAGAATAGGTAAGTACATGATTGCTACGACTATATTAAGGACTGTGATGAAATTGGTTGTATCCGGTTGCTATTGTAGCCTTGAAAATAATCGAGGACAATGACAATCAAAGATGAGTTCCTTAGCTTTGCCTTGCGCCGCCATTTGAATTCTTGCCAAGTTTTCCGACGGCTTGAACTCGTACGTGGCCGATGACTCTTATAATCTCAGATGATTGTCATTATCCTCGATTATTTTGGATGCTTGTATTCTAAACGACGCAGACGCTTAAAATTGATTTAACCCCATAATACCTTAGTACCACCACCGCTGCAACTCCTGTGTAGTCAGGATCTACAGCTTGACCGCCATAAAAACTGAACCAATGAAGGTCAAGTTTGTCCCGGGGGAAAGTTAAACAGTCATTGGACCCGCAACGAAATTATTAAGAGAAAAGAATCTGGATGCGAGCGGCGCGGGACCGGCCGATACGGAAATCCTTGAGGGAGGCCTTTGTCCAGCAGTGGATATCCTTTGGCTGAAATGAACGAACCAACGAAACGGTGCACGCCATTTAAAAATTGCGAACAGTTGGTCTTTACCTACTCTTTGCTTTTTTATTCTACTAAGTAAATAGGAGTTAGTTATTAGGCATTTCAAACTTACCTCATCTATTTTATGCATGAGGTTGCTCTGTCTGAAGTCACTGTGTATGATGACCGGCCTTTTGATCGGCTCGTAAAAATTCTTGAACTGCTCGAAACAAAACGTCTCGGAGAAGAATTTCTCCAGCTTCGCCCTGTTCTCCTCACGAACCATCTGCGCCGTCTTGCTCAGCGTTTGTTTCAACATAATTGTTATAGGATGATCATCTCCCATCATTGGTCTTTTCAAAACTCCTTTAGCTGCTTCGTAATCTTCCGGATATTCCTTCTGATATGCTATGGACAACGCGTGGAGTTTCGCCAACTCCTCAACTGCTGTCGACGCGTATTCCCAGTCGATAGACTTCAACCTGTCGTATGTTATGAAGCCATCTTTAGACAAATCCTGCAGCACCACCACCTCTTTCAAATAATCATTGCTGCCTCCGTAATACTTGGGAATAACAAGTCTGTGTTCTTCTGGGATGTTGTGCTTGTCTTCTATTTCTTTGTACGTCTTCGTTAGCTTCGTGTAAAAGTGTCTTTCGGTGTCGAAAATAGTGAATGTTTTGACTTCTTCTCGGAGTTTTTCCGCGACGACGGCGACTTTTGCGAATACGTTTATATCCTGTTTCTCTGCCGATTTGATAGTAGCATAGAAGAGTTGGGAGGTGAAATTGGAGCCGGTGGTTGGTATAGCTGACGTTTGTATGTCCGGGTCTCCATATTTTTGCTCGACGGCTATTTCTTCCAAGATATTTCGTAATGCAAGTTCGCGCACGTCCGTCATGTTGTTAGCTCTACGCAGTACTGAAGTATGAGAGGTGTTTTTTGTGTATTTATAAAATTGATACGAGATCTAAATGTACCTCGCGATTAGGTTTTATATCAGTTAAGTCTGCAGCTGCTGGCAACGATTAGGACGTTGTGCTGATGATTGTTAAAAGCCGGTTTTGTTTGTCATTGTCATAGTCATATTTTATTCCATAAACAAAAATATGTACTCTACTTGTACTACTTGTTTTAGTAACAACAGTATAGGCTTCAAAAAGATGATGCATTAATAGTACATTTTCTATTGCTTCACCCTGTATTACGATTAAATTATTAAAATCCTGAAATTCTCCATAAGAAACGGCAATGCAAATACATACGAAGGTTGCAAAATAAGTAGGTATTCAAATTACAGAGTAAGAGAAGAACTAACCACAGAATAAGACCTTGGTATTAAGTTCAGTAAAATAACAATACAATTTTAGATTCGATAACTTAAGCTATGCTATTTGTCGACCGTTTGGTGTAGTGGTTCAGAACGGACTACTATGCCGAGAGCTCCCGGGTTCGATTCCCGGCCGGGCAGATGGCTGGCTTACACTATCTATACTAATATTATAAAGCTGAAGAGTTTGTTTGTTTGGTTGAACGCGCTAATCTCAGGAACTACTGGACCGATTTGAAAAATTCTTTTTGTGTTGGATAGCCCGTTAGTTCCTGAAGGCTTTAGGCTATTTATCATCACGCTAAGACCAATAGGAGCGGAGCACCAATCAAGAATATTTCAAATCAGTGATTTTTTTCCTTTTGAGAGCTGACGCTGCGTAAACGGTTAAAGTTTCGCAAAAATCATGTATGACAGGATTGTTCCCCTTTAAAAGTTCTTTAAAAAAGTCCGCGGTAGCATATGTCTATCTTTTAAGGTTGGCTCATAGTAACCATTTTTATGCAAAAAAAATATGTTTTAAAATAATGCATTATTTGCGAAGGTGTTTTTATAAACATGATATTAATCCTTATCCAAATAAATAAATTATTCACCACAAGTATTTAATTTTAAACATTCTTGCCCTTTACACCATTCGATTTCAATAAATATCTTAGGAGATATCGCAGTTTTAAAATCACATCGCAGCAAAATAATGATCAAGTACTACGCGCGCTACTGATGGATCAATGCACAGCCTAAACCGCTGATCGTAAAGACCTGAAACTTGGACGGTGTGTTCTTTGTATGACGTAAGCATCTGATAAGAAAGGATTTTCCAAAATTCTACCCCTAAGGAGGTAAAAAGGAGGGGCAAAGTTTGTATGAAATAACGAGATTCCTTCGTCCAATCTACTTAAAATTTTGCATAAGCATTCTATAACAGAATTAATGGAAGACGTGTTTCGTATTTTAGTGAAATGCACCCCCTAACTATGTTAAAAAGGGGTAGAAAGTTATTTTAGTGGTGATTTGCTTCAAAGTTGATATTAATTACTCATTAGTGCATTTTTTTACAATCATGACGTCATGTTAACGACTACCATACTCTAGGGGCCTCCACTTAACCTCGGAGTGGGTGCCCGCTGCGTGCGCTCGCCCAACAATGCATAGTAATGCATGACGGTCAAGCCGCGGGCACCTGCTTGCGCTGTATACATAAACTCATTTTCGCGCGAGAGTTTTGGCGGAGGCCCTTGAGGTAGTGGGAGTAGTCTTGAGGAAAAGCTCCTTCTCCCACGGCCAGTGGATGCTGGAAGCTTGGTGATTCTAGCACCCGTAGGAAAATATAAAAAAAAGTTTACCAATAATACTGCGGTAGGTGTAGTTTTCGATTTCGTTGTAAAAAAATAATACCACCGAGTAACTTTCACCGGATCAAAGGCCGAGCTGCATATTCATAAAATATAAGAAAAAAATATTTTCATGTTTATTTAACCTGATTTTTATATTTTAAAAGTATTCAAACATTTAGATAATAACGTTAAAACATTTAAAAATAATCGTATAAGAACGTTTTCGACTTCTCCACGGACGAAGTCGCGGGCAAAAGCTATTTGTAAAATAATTAGACTAAATTATTAAAAGTGCCTACCCAAAGTCATTATTCCACGCGGACGAAGTCGCGGGCACAGCTAGTGTATGATATAGGGGAGAGTTCGGTATATTGTACCGCCGGGTAAATTGTACCACCCTCATATTTCGTAAAGTATTTATTGAATGTCTGTAATTGCAACACTCAGCGATACACAACTAAAATCAATTAATATCGGCCATGTGGTTTTTGCCGTGACAATTAACACGTGTGTTTTATTTTGAAAAGTATTTTTTCATTGTTTTCAAGTAACTTTTGACAGTACATGTTTAGTTTGTAATTTTGTTAAATTTAATCACAGGATGTTTCTAATATATTATTTAGAAGCGTAAATTAGTGTGGATTACAATTATTTGAAACATTTTTCGGTATTTATAAGCTATATTTTTTACCGATTTTTTAAAAGCACTATCACCTAGTCGGCTAAATTGTACCACATCAAGTTGTATGGAACTTTACCAAAGGATTTTGAAATTTTTTTTAGTAAATCATATTTTGCAATTATAATAGCGTAGTTATGTTTGACTAACAATAAATGAAAGCAAAAGACTGGCAAAGTAGATTAGGTACAAGTATGCGTTACGATAATTGGAATTACAAAACTTATACTCAAAATCGTGATAACGTGTAAAACAATATCGATTGTCTATGTTATTAACTACTGTTCCTTTTCGTTTCCTAATTTGTTAAAAATGTATCGTATAATATTTTGCCATAGTTTTTTTATAGGCTTGAAATTTATTGAAATCCAATTTAGTAACCCTGTGGTACAAATTATCAAACCGGTTGGCTAAATTGGACCGAAGCTCTGAACTCGTACTTTGTTGATTTGTGCTAAATATACAACAATCATGTTAATTAATACTTATGAAATAGTAAGTTGAATAATGTATCTTTTATTATATACCATGGACATTAGCAAAAACAAAAGAAAACTATGTGTAAAATGGGATTGAAAAAAACTGGTCCAAATTAGCGGACTCTCCCTTACAGCAATATAATTATTGCTTATCTTACTTATGGTAGATAAGCGATAATTATATTGCTGTCGTGCTCGCACACTGTGTGTGTGTGTGTATGCGAGTGATAAGGATGGGTTGCTTGGGGTCATTGGACGAAATTCTATCTGTGCGGCGACCGGACTTTACACAACGTCGGAATGTCGGACTCGCAGTTAGGAATGCAATATTAATTTGCGTATTCGTAGTGGTGCCGAGTTATTGATACTTAAGCGCTCCTGCACACGACGCCATCAAAGCATAATTTCGCCCGCGGCGCGGCGGCGCACGGTGGTCTGAAAATGAAGCTCCCATACCATAGAAACTTAATGTCAGAAATTAATAAATAAAAATATGCATTGTGTTTAGTATACCTCCCTTTGTTTTACTAATATAGTATGAAGGGTATGAGTAGCTCCATGTGTGAGAAAAAAAATATTTTTATTTTTTTTGTATGGAAAAAAACACTTAAAGTGGATTTTTTTTAAACTGAATAGAACTGAAGGGCTGGTACTCACATGAGCTATTGCACCATACACGGCGATCATAATGACATACAATTCTTGTGCCTTTGGGTGCCGCTTTGCATGTACCAAGCCTTGGAAATTTTGAATTTTCGGTTGGTGATCTTTCAAGTCTTTGATGTTATTTTATGAAGTTATTAACCGCTTTCAATACGAGAATAGTATGTAAATTAATACTCATAATAATAACTAGGAATATACTAGGGATACTTTTAAATAATTTTGAAAATATAAAAAAATAAAACGTTTAATCATTGAATGAAGTAACCAACCAGTTGGTAACTGACATTGTTATTAGTTACTAACCTGCTAATGACGTTTTAATGAAAATAATAGAAATCAATATTGATTAAATAAACAACTTAAAAAATCGAACTGCCTAATAGGCCAGTAGAATTACATTTGAAATCGGAAATAATTCCTACAAAAGATTTTATTGTTTTAATGGCTTCATTTGTTACCCATTAAGATTATCCTAAATTTTCGACTTCGACGGAGTTGTGCTTAAGTGGTGGGGGCCCCTGAAAGGGGCGTTTTTTCGGTTTTACGGTTATATCGCGTAAAGGACTTACCCTATCGAAAACTGGTCTTCATGACGGTTGAAGGGCATTTAATCCTGCATGTTTCTGCCTATGCCTATGTTCACCAGTGGTCTTATTCAATTCAATCCAATCTTTTGTAGGAATTATTTCCGATTTCAAATGTAATTCTACTGGTCTATTAAGCAGTTCGATTTTTTAAGTTGTTTATTTAATCAATATTGATTTCTATTATTTTCATTAAAACGTCATTAGCAGGTTAGTAACTAATAACACTCCTGGAATGGAAAGGATTCGGCATAAACATTAATGGCGAGTACATCACTCACCTTCGGTTTGCCGACGATATTGTGGTTATGGCAGAATCGTTGGAAGATCTTGGCACAATGCTCGAAGACCTTAATCGAGTTTCCCAACAGGTAGGCCTGAGGATGAACATGGACAAAACGAAGCTTATGTCGAATGTCCATGTTGCGCCCTACCCAGTTTCAGTTGGGAGTTCAATTCTCGAGATTGTCGACAAGTACCTATGTCTACCTCGGACAAACGATCCAGCTAGGTAGGTCCAATTTCGAGAAGGAGGTCAATCGTCGAATCGAACTCGGCTAGGCAGCGTTCGGGAAACTACGCAACATTTTTTCGTCCAAAATACGTCAATGCCTGAAGACTAGAGTGTATAACCAATGTGTGTTACCAGTGATAACTTATGGCTTGGAAACGTGGCCCCTCACTATAGGCCTCATACAGAAGCTCAAAGTTGCACAGCGTGCTATGGCGAGGGCTATGCTTGGTGTTTCTTTGCGAGATCGAATCAGAAATGAGGAGATCCGTAAACGAACCAAAGTCGCTGACATAGCCCGACGGATTAGCAAGCTGAAGTGGCAATGGGCAGGACACATAGTACGCAGAACTGACGGCCGATGGGGCAGAAAGGTTCTGAAATGGAGGCCGCGTACCGGAAAACGCAACGTGGGACGTCCACCTACAAGGTGGACCGACGACATCGTAAAGGTAGCAGGGAAGCGCTGGACGCAGGCCGCTGCCAATCAATCAACATCGAAAGCATTGGGGGAGGCCTATGTTCAGCAGTGGACGTCCTATGGCTGAAATGATGAACTAATAACAATGTCAGTTACCAACTGGTTGGTTACTTCATTCAATGATTAAACGTTTTATCCCAACTAATATTATAAATGCGAAAGTAACTCTGTCTGTCTGTCTGTCTGTCTGTCTGTCTGTCTGTCTGTCTGTCTGTCTGTCTGTCTGTTACGCTTTCCCGCTTAAACCTCGCAACCGATTTTGATGAAATTTGGCATAGAGATAGTTTGAGTCCCGGGAAAGAACATAGGATAGTTTTTATCCCGGTTTTTGAAACAGGGACGCGCGCGATAAAGTTTTTCTGTGACAGACAAAATTCCACGCGGGCGAAGCCGCGGGCGGAAAGCTAGTTTTTTTATATTTTCAAAATAAAAATTATTTGAAAATATCACTATTATATTCCTAGTTATTATTATGAGTATGAGTATCAATTTACATACTATTCTCGTATTGAAAGCGGTTAATAACTTCATAAAATAACATCAAAGACTTGAAAGATCACCTACCGAAAATTCAAAATTTCCAAAGCTTGGTACATGCAAAGCGGCACCCAAAGGCACAAGAATTGTATGTCATCTTGATCGCCGTGTATGGTGCAATAGCTCATGTGAGTACCAGCCCTTCAGTTCTATTCAGTTTTAAAAAAATCCACTTTAAGTGTTTTTTTCCATACAAAAAAAATAAAAATATTTTTTTTCTCACACATGGAGCTACTCATATCCTTCATACTATATTAGTAAAACAAAGGGAGGTATACTAAACACAATACATATTTTTATTTACTAATTTCTGACATTAAGTTTCTATGGTATGGGAGCTTCATTTTCAGACCACTGTGCGGCGGCGCGGCAACGGTGTTCACGCGGCGCGTATAAACAGTGCAAAGGCGCGGCGACGGCGCGGAGGCGGCGCGGTAGCGGCGTCATGTGCAGGAGCGCTAACGCATGAAAATATGACTGAAACTTTTAATCGTCATCTAAAATTTGTCACTTAAGCCACTGTCGAATGTTCGCGTCCAAACAATCTCATTGTTTAAAACAATTGAAAGTTTAAGTACCATACCGACACAGTAAAAAATTTGAATGCAAATTCTATAAATGCCAGAATGTAAACTTCTAAGTATTTAGTACATACTATCAGGCCTGTTCATCTCCGCGAGTTTACATCGAAAACAAAACACGCACGATGGCCCACCTACAGGATATATTCGACAAGGCCTCACATACGAGCGAACATTGACTCACGCACGCGTATTCTTGTGTATGATGGAAGAAAATAAAGAAAATGGTGTACTAAATACTGTGCAGTATTTAACTGCCTAAATAATAATAAAAATACATAATGTACTTTTTTAAGTTGCCTCAAGACACTGTCACTGAGAGGTAAATAAGTAGTTAATATTATTCATGATAATTCATGCTAAATCATGTATCTATTTCTTCATTCTTCATTCATGACTCTTGAGACAGGCTAAATTACACCATATTGTTAATGACATTGAGCATACATTTTTTTAAATACCTTCGCGAAGTAAAACTTCTGTACGTAGTAGGTACTTATTATTATTCTGTGATACTATTTTTAAAGAGTGATACGTCATTTAGGCGCGAATAGGTCAGTGTACGTAAACAACAGGTGACATGGCCCTACATCACGTTGACTTATCTTAAATTGCTCACTTTTTCTTAGCGACTTATTCTTAAAATAAATTATTATCTTATCTCACGCCATATATCTCCAATTACGCACTGCTGCACTGTATCTAAGCGTCTTATCTTTTAGTATACTTGAATTGTCATTATTATGATGATGATGTAGAATTTTTTTCGTGTGTGGTATAATTAATTGACACCATTGAAAATTAAAATATAGTCCAGTCAATAAAGCATTATAGATGGAAATCCGGGGAACACAATTTTTGACTTCCGGACTTTATTTAGACTACATAGTTAGGAGGTGAACATAGCAAAAGTCCCCGTCCCTAGCCCTTGAGCCGGCGGGGAGAGGGGGGTTTGAAGGTATAATTTTTCGGTTTTTCGCTTAATCCTCGGAAACTATGCGTCCTAGTGACATGACTATTATGAACCAAAAAGCACAGTAGTTTTTGAGTGATGAGGAGTCAAAAGTAGCTCTAAGTGGTTCGTCTAAATATACGCAGGCTTAACATGATCCCGCATTTGTAGAATATTTGCTCAATGTTGATTTAGTCGATTTTCTCCTGATGGGAACATGTAAGACAAAAATAAAATTTCCAATATTACAGACCTTTTGGTTTTATTTTTTCACTAATACTGAAACAATTTAAGTTCAAAACAAGAAAAATAAATTAGCTATCTCATTTTAGAATGGGTAAAGACAATTTGACACCATTCCCCAATAATTAGAAATCTAAACTTTTCTAAAAGTAGGTACACTTCATTCTGGCCTTAAAAACTTAATTAATTTTAAATTACCCGTAAATTACGATTTTTGGTCGCATTGTAATAGAAAAAAGTAGTTTAATTGAGTTGACAAAATAGTGACGTCACTTGCTTGTAGTGCCATACAAAAACTATGGGAGAGTTTCGTTTTGACAGTTTTAAAAAGTACGTCAATTGATTGGTGGTGTCAACATGTCTACTCTAAACATGGATTTTTATCATGGTTTTATACAGACCTAATAATTTGAACCAGTGAAGAAATAAATTAAACACAAAGGTATAAAGTAGTACCCGTTTTTATTAAATTAAGTTACTTAGTTTTTATTTAGTTCCTCTTTTTTCCACTGTCTCGAGTGGCACTCAATGCGTTGAAATCTTGCTTCAACGCAACCACACCAACGCGTGCAGATCGCCATCGCCAGCGCAATCATAGGCCAATGACAGGTCGCGCGGACTGTCATGGGTCGCGCGACCTGTCATTGGCCTATAATCGCGCCGGCCGCGGCGATGGCGATCGGCACGCGTTGGTGTGGTTGAAGCTTTACGCAGCCCATTTTAAAATAAAGTTCTAAGATATTTCTATAATATCCCCCACTTGACATAGTCGTCCACAACTTCATTCAGTCTTCTTGTGCTCAAATCATTGCTCTTGCCCATCAGCTCGGCCATAGTCTCGAAGCTGTCGTTCTCAAACACTTCGCCATCTTTGCTCACGTCTGCCTTGTCTATGGTGATCACGCGCAGCAACATGCCCGCGATGAGAAGACCGAAGGGCAACATCTGTGGAAATAATAAATAAATAAATAAGCAGAATAAGTACTCCTGTGTTACCAGAATCTTGACTGTCTATAAAAACCTAACCATTGGCCGTTAAGCCAAGTTTGTCCCGGGGAAAAGTTCTACTGTCATTGGACCCGCAACGAAATTAATCAGCAAAACGTGTTCGAAATTATAGATGTCTGTGTCCCTCCAGCAAAGCGGATGACAGATGACCACAAAGGCAATGATGGTAAAAAAGATGATGCAAAATGCTCGTTCTACGCAAAATGCGCCACCTGTATAATAATTAGGGTTTCTGATTTCTCGACTTATTTTTTTTTCTCGAGTTTCGAGAATTCTCGAGGCCAAAGTCTCGAGTTTTCTCGGGTCTCGAGTCTTTTATTGAAAACTGCTGAAATCGGTTGAAATTTAATAAAAAAAGTTTTTTTTTAATCTAATATACCTACTTTTATGCACAACAATCAATATTAGAATTTAGTACCACTTATTTTGGTAAGGAAAGAAACAAAAAAAAATCTTCTTTCATAATTAATATTTACTAATAATCTTAACAAAAGTCATAAAGTCGCGTGTTGTTTAAGGATAAATAATAATAAAAACCTGGAGCTACAATTGAATCACTTGTTTTCTAAAGAACATAAGTCCAAATAGCAAAATTACGATAAATAGTTTTTTTTATGAACAAAAAAGCTTTTTAATAAATTTTTAAATTTCTTACAGATAACGACTTGAATAAATTTTACGAGGAGGCGCGAGTACCTACCTAACCTAACGTCTGTTAGGTAAGGTAACTGTCTAGTTAACAAAATTTTCAATCCTTAAATCAGTCAAGAGTTAAACATACATAATAAATAGGTATATCATACTCGTTGGTGAACATTATTATTTAGTTTCGACTAAGATCATTACTTGTAAATCAAATCAGTTAAAAAAGGAAAGACTAGGCCAGTCTAAAAGCAATGTTGACCTATTAAATAATTAAAAATTTACTATTGTCTAAGAAAATAGGCTTTCAAGAATATTAAAGCTTTAAAATCGAAACTCGAGAATTCTCGAGCTCCGGTAATTTTTTTCTCGTCTCGAATGAAGCCAAATTTCTCGAGTTTTCTCGAGTTCGAGAAAGCTCGAGCAGAAACCCTAATAATAATAGCAATCAATGATAACATAGTTACTAAGGATTATAATACGTGTAAATATTCCATTCTGAAAAGACTGTGACTAATAAAAATACTTATCAGTTGATAAATAGGTTAGATAGATGCGTATGATTGCTGATTAGTGACACAGCTGTCTAATTTCAACAATAGGACAGTCTATATTTTAAACCGAATCTATCCAAAACAAGCCACCAGGCTTTAGCCTACTTAGCCTACTGGTAAAGGTGCTTTCCGCGACCTTCATTAGAGTGGAAGGCCCTCCTACCTACACTACGTTCTCCGGTCCCGTGGTCGCCACTCGAGAACTTTTCTGCCCCAACGGACATCAGATTATTTCGAAATAACCATTTACCATCACCACGTCTAGTAGTCACGACAACACACACATCGTTTGAACGAATAGTCGTGCAGAAAAAGGATGAAGGCACAAGAGGTCGCCCATGCGTTGGACTGATCACGACAAAACCGCGGTCAATGATCCACGAGTGTACAACAAAGGCTGCAATGCGGGAGGAATGGCGACGGATTGTGAAGCTTGCCGCTAAACCAGGCGTGACGACCACGACCACAGCCAAGAGTGTAGCGACGAAGCAGAAGACGTCTAGAACAACCAGACTCACTCACCTGTTTCAACTCCTGATCAAAGATATCCCTCGGGAAAGCCTCCTCAGGGTCCAAGTCCAGCCTCCGTAACGCAGCAGCCATATGCTCGTAGTAGTGGTCAATAAGCCGGTCGAAGTACTTGGCTCGGAACGCCCCGTCTGACCCCGTGAAGATGAAGTACAGCAAGTCATTGGCAGCCGGTCCTGGATGTAAGGACTGGTAGTCCACAATCACTACTTGGACTTTGCCGTCCTGGAATGGTAAAACAAACAATATTAGGTATGGCAAGGCTTCTTTTTGTGACGTCACATTTCTTAAGGCCGTATTCACAAACGATTCTTGCTTTGTGAAGCAGCAAATGGAACCCATAGCATTGAGTAGAACTTTGTGATTGGTTCGTATGTCACCCTGTGCGTTCACGCGCACTGCGAGACCTCATAGTAATGTTTGTCCGTATACACAAACATCGAACAAGTTAAGTATTTTTTTTGGATTATAGAAATGTTAGGTTTTCAGAAAGTTAGCTTTCAAAAGTTAGGTTTCGAAAGTACCTATGTAAGGTTAGTAGTTATTTGAAGTTAGGTTTTCCAAAGTAAGCTACTTATTTGAATGTTAGCTTTCAAACATTATCATTTATCTACCTAGTGTACGCTTTTTGGTGCACACAGGAAGCAGTCCCTCGCCCGTATTCACAAACTGTGCTTGCTTAAGTGAAGCAGCGCACAGCGTTGAATACAGCTCTGTGATTGGTTCGTGTGTCACCCTGTGCGTCCACGCGTACCGTGAGATCTCATAGTACCTGTCTCAATAGAATAGGTAGGTACATCATGATTGCTACGACTATATTAAGGACAGTGATGAAATTGGTTGTGTCCGGTTGCTATTGTAGCCTTGAAAATAATCGAGAACAATGACAATCATCTAATTTCAGATGATTGTCATTGTCCTCGATTATTTTGGATGCTTGTAATCTAAACGACGCAGACGCTTATAATTGATTTAACCCCATAATACCTAGGTACTTTTTCAAAATATATTCATTCATCGTCATCAGGTCATTTAGTTTTCACTGCAGGAGCATGATCAATTCAATGTGCCAGACGCAAATGGAGAATTTAGCTAAACTCTCCACTCTGGCTACAGGGATTCAGGTCTAGCGTACACTAGCTCTTAGTCTATAACCGTATAAAGGTAAACGGTACACGGATGACGTATATTCAGGCCCCCCACTAGGTGGACCGTCGATCTGGTGAAGATCGCGGGAAGAATTTGGATACGGGACTATTTCCACCGCTGCAACTCCTGTGTAGCCAGGATCCACAACTTGACCGCCATAAAAACTCAACCAATGAAGGTCAAGTTTGTCCCGGGGGAAAGTTAAACAGTCATTGGACTCGCAACGAAATTATTAAGAGAAAAGAATCTGGATGCGAGCCGCACAGGACCGGCCGATACGGAAATCCTTGGGGGAGGCCTTTGTCCAGCAGTGGATATCATTTGGCTGAAATGAACGAACCAACGAAACGGTGCACGCCATTTGAAAATTGCGAACAGTTCATCTTTAATCTTTTCTTTTTTTTATTCTACTAAGTAAATAGGAGTTAGTTAGGCATTTGAAACTTACCTCATCTATTTTATGCATGAGGTTGCTCTGTCTGAAGTCACCGTGTATGATGACCGGCCTTTTGATCGGCTCGTAAAACTTCTTGAACTGCTCGAAACGAAACGTCTCGGAGAAGAACTTCTCCAGCTTCGCCCTGTTCTCCTCACGAACCATCTGCACCGTCTTACTCAGCGTTTGTTTCATCATAATTGTTATAGGATGATCATCTCCCAACATTGGTCTTTTCAAAACTCCTTTTGCTGCTTCGTAATCTTCCGGATATTCCTTCTGATATGCTATGGACAACGCGTGGAGTTTCGCCAACTCTTCAACTGCTGTCGACGCGTATTCCCAGTCGATAGACTTCAACCTGTCGTATGTTATGAAGCCATCTTTAGACAAATCCTGCAGCACCACCACCTCTTTCAAATAATCATTGCTGCCTCCGTAATACTTGGGAATAACAAGTCTGTGTTCTTCTGGGATGTTGTGCTTGTCTTCTATTTCTTTGTACGTCTTCGTTAGCTTCGTGTAAAAGTGTCTTTCGGTGTCGAAAATAGTGAATGTTTTGACTTCTTCTCGGAGTTTTTCCGCGACGACGGCGACTTTTGCGAATACGTTTATATCCTGTTTCTCTGCCGATTTGATAGTAGCATAGAAGAGTTGGGAGGTGAAATTGGAGCCGGTGGTTGGTATAGCTGATGTTTGTATGTCCGGGTCTTCATATTTTTGCTCGACGGCTATTTCTTCCAAGATATTTCGTAATGCAAGTTCGCGCACGTCCGTCATGTTGTTAGCTCTACGCAGTACTGAAGTATGAGAGGTGTTTTTTGTATTTATACAATTGATACGAGATCTAAATGTGCCTCGCGATTACGTTTTATATCAGTTACGTAAGTCAGCTGACTCTGACGATTACAAGGACGTTTTGCTGATGATTGTTAAAAACCGGTTTCTGTTTGTATTAGGTACTTCTACTAAGTACTGCTTGTTTTAGTATTATCGGTATTGGTAGTAAAGTTTCAAAAAGATGAGGCAATACCTATTATAGAGTACCTACATTTTCCATTGCGCTATCCTGTATACGATTAAATTCTCAATTTCCTTAAATTCTTCATTATGACGGCCATTTAAAGGATAAACGAAGATTGCAAAAAGATAAGTTTTCAAATTCAGATAGCTAGAGAAGAACTAACCTACGTTAACATCCTATAACAATAGGATGTTACACAGAGGTAGTTACTACATTTTACTGAGCTTAAACGGATATAAACATACCTAAATACTTTTTTTTTGTAAATACATACTAGGACTGGGTAGTCCAATTCAAACAAAATATATGTATGCACACAAATGTTTGTACTGTGCAGAAATCGAACCCGCTACCTCCGGAATAGTAGTCCGTTTCGAACCACTACCCGACTTAACAAAATTAAAATAAAGTTTTAGATTCGATAACTTATAAAGCTGTGCTTTAATATTTGTCGGCCGTTTGGTGTAGTGGTTGGGAACGGCTCGTGGTTCGTACTATGCCAAAAGGTCCCGGGTTCGATTCCCGGCCGGGCAGAAATTGAAATGATGCATTTTAATTTCTGTGACGGGTCTGGGTGTGTTACTATGTATAATATGTATGTATTAAGTAGTATATCCTAGCTAGCACTTATAACACAAGCGTATTAATTGCTTACTTTAGGGCCGATGATGGTGCTGTTTGAGATTGTCCAAAGATACCTATTTATTTTGAATAATACCATATAATTATATGTGTTCTACGATCTTTTTGCAGTTGATACGATAAAAAGCAGGAGTATTAACTACAGTTTTTTAAAAACCCAAATTGACTCATGCTGACGATATTTTATTATGATTCATTTTGTTAACAAATACGTTTTTATTAGCACGTAATTATTATTATGTGTTACATGTAGCTAAACAATGAACTTTATGTACCATCGTCTGTAGATACTCACAACATAAACAAAATATTGATAATATTATCTATGCAGTATCTACCTATTTAGTGAGCAATCAATTTTAATACTTTAATTAATTTGAATTGAAATTAATTTCATTTCAACCGTGACTTTAGTATTCAATTTAAAACGATTCCTTTGCACCTTATGTTGTAACAAATGCTGCATAATTAGGAAAAAACAATGTGATGTTGAATACAATTTTTATCACCAAGCAGTCGTAGAACTAATACAAACAAAAAACCGGATTTAACAACCATCAGCAAACGTCCTTGCGCGCGCGGAGTAGGAAACTGGCATAATAAAACGTAATCAATGTTGTTGGACGTATGCGAGCTGACTCAGATTATTCCTATCAATTGTAAACATAACGAAACACGACATCTTCTAAATCAGTACTGCGTAGAGCTAGCAATATGACGGACGCGCGCGAACTGTTTCTAAGAAATATCTTGGAAGAAATAGCCGTAAAACAAAAATATGAAGACCCTGACATACAAACGTCAGCTATACCAACCACCGGCTCCAATTTCACCTCCCAACTCTTCTACGCTTCTATCAAATCGGCAGGAAAACAAGATCTTAACGTATTCGCAAAAGTCGCCGTCGTCGCGGAAAAACTCCGAGAAGAACTAAAAGCGACCTTGTTCGACATCGAAAGACACTTTTACACGAAGCTAACGAAGACGTACAAAGAAATAGAAGACGAGCACAACATCTCAGAAGAACACAGACTCGTCATTCCCAAGTATTACGGAGGCAGCGACACGTATTTGAAAGAGGTGGTGGTACTGCAGGACTTGTCCAAACATGGTTTCATAACATACGATAGGTTTAAGTCCATTGATTGGGAATACGCATCGGCAGCAGTTGAGGAGTTGGCGAAACTCCACGCGTTGTCCATAGCATATTGGAAGGCATATCCAGAAGATTACGAAGAAGCTAAGAAAATTTTGAGAAGACAAATGATGGACGAGGATACACCTGTTACAGCCATGATGAAACATATGCTGAACAATACGATACTAACGGTTCGTGAGGAGAACAGGGCAAAGGTAGAGAAGCTATGCTTAGAGACGTTTAATTTCGAGAAGTTCAAGAAGTTCTATGAACCGACAGAAAGGCCAGTCATCATACACAGTGACTTCAGACAGAGCAACCTGATGCATAAAATAGACAAGGTAAGTTTCAAATAAAACCTCGGTCTGTTGGTTCAAAGGCAGATAATAATAGACAAACTGTGTGGAATGAAAAATAATAATACAGGGTGTACGTGTATCAAAAATAACTTTGAATCAAATCATTCAAAAATCACATCATAATCACTTATTTTTTCAAATAACACTAGTCACAACTCTCAAAAGCTAACTTTCTGAAAACCTACTTTCAAAAAGTGAAACTTTCAAATACGTAATTTTTAGAACCTACTAACTTTTTCTGAAAAGTTACCTTTTGTTAAACCTAATTCGTGCCAAGATTTTGAAATGTGATGGTTTTTAAACATTTCCGTAATAAACGTGTTTGTTTTATAATTCCAGGACGGCAAAGTCCAAGTAGTGATTGTGGACTACCAGACCTTACATCCAGGACCTGCAACCAACGACTTGCTGTACTTCATCTTCACGGGGTCAGACGGAGCGTTCCGCGCCAAGTACTTCGATCAGCTTATTGACCACTACTACGAGCATATGGCCGCTGCGTTACGGAGGCTGCACTTGGACCCTGAGGAGGCTTTCCCGAGGGACGTCTTTGATCAGGAGTTGAAAGAGGTGGGTGAAAGAAAACAGTCACAAGACGTGGTTGTGATATAGCTATAGTAAGCTACTAAAATAGTTTACGCACGCAGTTGGGCCAGAAAAGTTCTCCAGTAGCAACCACTGACCGGCACACGTGGTGTGTGCAGGCCTTCCACTTGGTAGGCCGACGATCTGGTGATTGGGCAGTGCTTGGGGGAAGCCTTTGTCCAGCAGTGGACGTCATTAAATTTTGGCTGTAGCGAACGTATTCGTAGGGCACCGACCTCAACCCAGTCCCCAACCGTGGGATAGCTTCAGCAACATGAAGCAAATAAAGGTCATAGATAATATCAACTCGGAAAGGGATCAACACCATATCGCCTTTCGCGAGCTGTCATGCTGTCAACCGCGAGGCGAGGCGTTTAGGTACGTAAAGCGCAATACACACTAAGCCCGCCGGGCCGCCGACAAAGCCCGGCGACACAACCCGGCGGCCTGTATGAAAAGAATCATGTCGGCAACATGCGCCCGCGCGTGTTACCCGCCGACATGTTGGCGGCTTGGGTACGCCTGCGCTCAGTTGCCCGGCGACGCTTGACCTGTAGTGACGTGCTTGTATGCTGACTGCCAAATAAATTTCTCATCTCAAGCCGCCGACATGCCGCCGACCAAATTTTCCAACTTGTAATAAGTGAAGCCGCCAACTAGACCGCCGACAAAAAGTTGCCGACATAATAATGTCGGCGGCCCGGCGGGCTCAATGTGTATTGCGCTTTAGGGTTGTAGTATGGAGTTTCGTTTTCGCCTCGAGTTGATACGGTTACGATATGATCAATTTCCGGGTTGATAAATGTGCTACATCCTTAAATGAATTACGAACTACTTAACATTAAAGTGTTATGTTTATTGAAACGTTGTTTGTTGGTTTTGGATAAGTTGATTAATTGTTAATCTTGTCATGATTCGGCAACCACATTTAGTTATCTTATCTACTGTTTATTGAGTGATAAGTATTTTATGGATTTTATTATTTTAAGACCTTTTAAGGATATAGGTAGTAGGGGTACTTAGTGTAATCATTAATATGATTATTTATCCTTTCAATGACTATGACTGGCTGAAAGTGCTTTTCAAAACACAAAATTACGTTTCTTATTATACGAATAATTTTATGCCTGCATGCAATGTTCTCCTGTATTTTATTTCCTGGTAAAGAAACTTAGAACAATAGAATTGAAAGACCATATTATTATTGAGAGACCATTCTTAAATACTTAGATCACGAAACTAACAACCATTATGAGGTCGTCGGTTCATCTTGCAGGTGGTCGTCCTACTACTGCTATTTGGCCTCTACTCCTGAACCCTGCTGTCCCATCGGCCGTCAGTTCTACTATGTGCCCTGTCTGCTGTAATTAATTTAATTAACTATTTAGACATTTTCTCTTTTTCATTTCCACAGATGATGCCTTTTGGCCTGTTCATCGCGGGCATGTTGCTGCCGATGATCACCATAGACACGGCAGACGTGAGCAAAGATGGCGGCGCGTTTGAGAACGCGAGCTTCGAGACTATGGCCGAGATGATGGGCAAGAGCAACGACTTGAGCACACGAAGGCTGAATGAAGTTGTGGACGACTATGTCAAGTGGGGGATAATATAGAAATAACTTTTGAACCAATCATTTCAATGTTTTGAACTTCATTAAATCCAGACACCCTGCAGGCTACATAACAGACGCGTAGAGGCATGGAACAGAAGCATGAAGCTCTTCTTCAAGAAAGGTGATAAGACCTTGCTGAAGAATTACAGACCCATCTCGCTTCTGAGTCATGTCTACAAGCTGTTTTCGAGAGTCATCACGAACCGTCTCGCGCGTAGGTTCGATGACATCCAGTATCCCGAACAAGCCGGATTCCGAAAAGGTTATAGTACCTAGTCGTTCAACCATCGGTTGTAGTACCATCGCCCGACTAAAAAGTTTGTTCGGCTTCCTCAGAAAGGTAGCAGGAAGGCGCTGGATGCAAGCCGCTACCAACTGGTCAGTCTGGAAATCAATGGGGGAGGCCTATGTCCAGCAGTGAACGTAGGCTGACATTATGATGATGATATAAAATTGTATTTTATTCGCTTGGATTGTATTTTTATTTCAAGCAAGTTTTATAGTGTTGACTCGTTGTTTACAAAGCTTGTTTAAAATATACAAAAATCAAAGCGAAAAATATACCAAATGTCCAAATAAATTTTCTGTTGCCATTGGTAGGTATGTAATTTGGAACTGAATTTTTAAGTTTCGAGCTGTGCAAGACAGTGGATGATAAAATAAACTAATTTTTAGGTAAGCCTAGGCATTTATTGTAAAAAAGAATAAAATATTTTATTAAACCTAATGTTTATACGATTGTATTTGATTTCATTTTGTATGTCTTCGTATATAATATTAAACGTAATTTTTATTAAAATCGCTTAAAAATACTTTTTTTATTTGAGCTTCCGATTTCATTACCGAGGAATCATTCCGAATACGAGTAGATACATGTTCTATTTTCACTTATTTGTAAATAAATTATTATCGATTGTGACGACTCATTGTGTTGTTATTATTTCTTATCAGAATTTGATTATACTAATATTAAATGACATACGAGTACGTGAGCATTGATAATATTGCGATAAGCAGCTGTTGTCAAGTCCGTTTAGTTCCAGCCGAGTAGAATAGAACCACCACCATCTCTCCCTTTGAAACTCATAAAAAACTCATTTATTTTGCAAAAAGGCTACCACTGTTTCGGGACAATAAATGGGCCAGTTTGGATGTTACAAATATGCGAACATCAGGCCTCCCCAACCTGTATGGCCAGTGTGTGTGGGGAGTGTAAGCCGAATCCTAAGATCACAAACAAACAAACAACGGGTGATTCCATATACTGTCTTTTGCTCGTAATATTACCACAGATAATAATTAAGTATACTCTAAGGCTGGGTTTGCACCATCTTACTTTAACTTTGACAAACGTCACAAATCTGTCTAATTCCACACAAAAAACACCAGTTATCGTTAGTTACGGTCCAAGTTAGGTGGTGCAACTCAGCCTACTCTAGTACCTAAGGTTGGATTGCACCATCTTACTTTGACTTTGCCGGTTTCCGAAAAGGCTTTAGTACCATAGACCACATACATACGCTACGGCAGATTATACAGAAGACCGAGGAGTATAATCAGCCACTTTGTCTGGCGTTTGTGGACTATGAAAAAGCCTTCGACTCGATCGAGACCTGGGCAGTGCTACAGTCTCTCCAACGGTGCCAAATTGACTATAGATACATCGAAGCGCTGAAGGGCTTGTACGAAAACGCCACAATGTCGGTCCGCCTCCAGGATCAGAACTCGAAACCTATCCAGTTGCAGCGAGGGGTGAGACAGGGAGATGTCATATCTCCGAAACTGTTCACCACCGCCCTGGAAGATGTTTTCAAGCTTCTGGACTGGAGCGGATTCGGCATAAATATCAACGGCGAGTATATCACACACCTTCGTTTCGCGGACGATATCGTAGTCATGGCTGAGACCGTGGAGGACCTAAACACAATGCTCGATGGCCTCAGTAGAGCCTCTCAACAAGTGGGTCTTAAAATGAACATGGACAAGACAAAAATTATGTCAAATGCCCGTGTTGTACCCACTCCTCTGAAGGTTGGAGACACTACACTCGAACTTGTTGACAATTATGTATACCTGGGACAAACAGTCCAGTTAGGTAGGTCCAACTTCGAGAAAGAGGTTAATCGTCGAATCCAACTCGGCTGGGCAGCGTTCGGGAAGCTTCGCGAAATTCTCACGTCCGAAATACCGCAGTGTCTCAAGACAAAAGTATTTGACCAGTGTGTGTTGCCAGTGATGGTGTATGGCTCTGAGACGTGGTCGCTTACTATGGGCCTCATAAGAAGGCTCAAGGTCACCCAAAGAGCGATGGAGCGTGCTATGCTCGGAGTTTCCCTGCGTGATCGAATCAGAAATGAGGAGATCCGTAGGAGAACCAGAGTGACTGACATAGCCCGCAGAATCGCTAAAATCAAGTGGCAGTGGGCGGGGCACATAGCTCGAAGAGCTGATGGCCGCTGGGGCAGGAAAGTTCTTGAGTGGCGACCACGAGCTGGAAGACGTAGCGTGGGCAGGCCTCCCACTAGGTGGACCGACGATCTGGTAAAGGTCGCGGGAAGTACCTGGATGCAAGCGGCGCAGGACCGGTCTTTGTGGAAATCCTTGGGGGAGGCCTTTGTCCAGCAGTGGACGTCTTTCGGCTGAAACGAACGAACTTTGACTTTGACAAACGTCAAAAATCTGTCAAACTTCATAAAAAAACACCGGTTATCGTCATAGTTACGGTAAAAGTTAGGTGGTGCAACTCGGCCTAAGTATTTATATTACGTGCGACCCAAATGACAAAGACGAAACTGCAAGTGGAAATTATTTATCAAACAATCAGATAATTGTTAAGAAAACAAATTACTTAAGTAGTCCTAATATTTTTTTATAATAGTGCTAAGTAATATAGATAATAAGAGATTATAATAGTGTTTGTTATCGACCTTAAACAAATACTACAGACTCGTAAGACGTTATCCTGCACCTGTAAAATTATTAGATACGAATATAATTAACAAAACAATGAGTAGTGACAATAGGGTATTTGCAATTGATAAAAATAGTACTAGTGTCTATATACGCGCATGAATTTAATCAAATGCGATGTCATGATGAACTACACACTAAGAAAATACTCGTAACTGTACCTAACTATGTCCTTATTGTTAATACAAGAAGAAAATTCACTTTTGAAAATTCAAGGAAAAGAAAACTGTAGGTACATTTTTGTAGAACTTTAACTATTGCAATTTAAAGAAAATTTCATGCAATTTATTTTTAAATTTACTTTCTGTTTTAAAGATCGTACATGTGATTCCCTTGACGTTTACAACATTCGGTTAACATAAATCAAACTTTGGAAAACTTTCGTTAGAGTTACCTCGGAATGGATTCAGGATGGATGAATGCTGCAGAGTTTTTGGGTTATTAGAGTAGGTACTCTGCTCATAAAAAGGTGACAGTGGTGACTGAGTTTGTTGCGGCGCTTCTTCTCAGCACTTGCCAAATGTTGGTCTCGAAGCGCTGGTAGGGTAAAAAGATTATGAGACATGTAGAGGCTCCTTAAGGGCATTTCTACTGTACGGTGTATTTTTTCTCAATTCGGTGCTAAAATTTATATTTAGTTTTTTAAGTAGTTTTAATACAAAACAATAAATGTTACTCCATTCTGAATGTAAAAATAGCATTGTCACTAAATATTGTGAAGTGGTTTATGAGAAATGTTAAGCATCGAATTGAGAGAGCACCGAATTGAGAAAATGAATCACGGAATTGAGAAATGAATCTCCAAATATAAAAATCGCTCCGCAAACTTAGAATTGATGACATTATGAAGAAATACCTAATGTATTTCAATAATTATTTGATATCTGATTGCTGGTCTATTAGTTAGATGGTTCATTTTAGGTTTATGTGTCTGAAATACCAATGGAATAAAACAAAAATCCTAATCAATATGTTTAATTTTTTAATAAGGAACTATAATAAATTCTTAATTTTTATACAGGGTGTCCCGTAATGTAACGTCAAGCCGGAACTGGGTGTTGAGGCAAGTTGTGCTAGTTATCAGAAAAATATAAAAAAAAATCTATGTGGCATATTTTAAAAATAATAGGCATTTTAAAAAAATCAAAAAATTCTACTCCAGGTGACGGTCCTTTTGCTCGTGTTGCCACAAATCTTCACTTTTTCCAAATTTTTTTTTGTTATGTAACCCTGAATAATGCTTCTCTAAATTGTTATCAAAATTACAAAACCAGCTGCTCCAGCTTGGACGAAAAAAATACATTATTCTCAAAAAAAATTTCAAAATAAAAATTTTGCCTAGTTTAAACTGACTGTACTGAAAAAAAATTGTACTACGCGAGTATGGCAAGTGACGTCATAATTTGGCGCATTTAGTAAGGATTCCAAAATGGTATAACACTTGGTAAATTCTTGCTGTAATTGTCGACAATTTTTGGTTTTTTGGAAATAATCCCATTTTTAACTTTATCTACCTTGGTTAAAAATTATTATTCTAATGAAACCAAAATTCAAGTTTCTGTGACTGACTACCATACAGTCAGTCACAGAAACTTTTGTCACCATGACAGTAATTAGTAGTTGACATACTGTGACAAAAGTCACCCGTGCGCGCGCGCCTTTACTACCTGCCCTGCCTGCACTTGTACTTGGTAACAGGGATAATAAGGATATGAAGTTTTGGTTATGGATACGGTTACGGATATTAGAATAATATTATGCCGGTTTCGGTTACGGTCACGGATATGAAATCATTTCAGATTATCCGAAAGTCTCGGATAATTTCGGTTACGGAATTATTAGAATTTCAAAAATGTAGGTATAATACACATAGCAAGATGCTGCGTGAGCGTGACCCACATAGCTACTTTATGTACCAACTAAGACGACACCTATGTATGATAAAGGTAAAACAGGCTGGCATATTAGATGGTACCAGCGAATGCCAGACAAGTTGGTAACAAATATTAAGATTTAAGGTACAATTCCAAGACGGGCCGCAGACCGCAAACTGCAACCGCAAACTGCAAAACTATGAAATCGGCAGCGCGGCATTGCAGCTGCGGCGTGTATACTGCAAATTTCATAGAGTTTTGCAGTTTGGCCTTTATCCAAAACTATGCGTAACTTTTGAATCAGTTTCGGTTACGGTTATGGACATTTTTTTATTTCGGATATCCGATAGTTTCGGTTACGGTTACGCATATCCATAACATCCCTGCTTGGTAAGATGGCCCTCTCCGTCCCGCTCATACCTTTTAAAATGGCTTCTCCACCTCACTTAAGCCAGAAACTTAAATTTTGGGCACATTAGAATAATATTTTTAACCAAGGTAGATAAAGTTAAAAACGGGATTATTTCCAATAAACAAAAATTGTCGACAATTACAGCAAGATTTTACAAAGTGTTATACCATTTTTGAATCCTTACTAAATGCGCCAAATTATGACGTCACTTGCCACACTCGCGTAGTACAATTTTTTTTCAGTACAGTCAGTTTAAACTAGGCAAAATTTTTATTTTGATATTTTTTTTTGGGAATAATGTATTTTTTCATCCAAGTTGGAGCATCTGGTTTTGTAATTTTGATAACAATTTAGAGAGGCATTATTCAGGGTTACATAACAAAAAAAAAAATTTGGAAAAGTGAAGATTTGTGGCAACACGAGTAAAAGGACCGTCACCTGGAGTAGAATTTTTTGACTTTTTTAAATGCCTATTATTTTTAAAATATGCCACATAGATTTTTTTTTATATTTTTCTGATAACCAGCACAACTTGCCTCAACACCCAGTTCCGGCTTGACGTTACATTACGGGACATCCTGTATATTATTTTAATTTTATTTAAATAAAACAAATAAATACATAACACAGGGTCTCTTTGTTTATTTACTCTTAACCTTAAATATAAAACAAATATTGCAAAACCCAAGAGCTAGATTGACCTGACACTATACCGAAGATATTATATCGGACGTCAGTTTGTACACGATTAAAATGGCACTCAAATAGCTGAAACAAGGCACAAGGCACCAGGTATTACGGCATTATAGCTGAGCTTCGCCGGTACTAAAGGCTCTACAGAAGCAGTTCAATTCCGTCATTCTCGAAGAAAAAACGCCTCCGGCATGGCACAGAAGTGTGGTGATAGCATTATAGACTCATCACACTTATGAGGCGTGTTTACAAGCTGTTTTAGAGAGTCCTTACGAATCATCTCGCTCGCAGACTCGACGACTTCCAGTCTTCCGAACAAGTTTGTTTCCGAAAAAGCTTTAGTATTATGGTACACACACAGGTACGCTACGGCAGATTATACAGAAGACCAAGGAGTCGCGATATCGGGGATGATATCGGAGTCATGGCCTCCGTAGAGCCTTTCAACAAGTGGGTCTCAAAATGAACATGGACAAGACAAAAATCATGTCAAATGTCCGTGTTGCACCCACTCCTCTGAAGGTTGGAGACCACACTCGAAGTTGTTGACAATTGTGTATACCTGGGACAAGAGTCCAGATAGTTAGGTCCAACTTTGAGAAAGAGGTCTATCGCTGAATTCAACTCAGCTAAGCATCGATCGGGAAGCTTCGCTATTACCGTCTAAAATACCGCAGCGTCTTAAGACAAAAGTCTTCTATCAGTGTGTGTTGCCAGTGATGGTGTATGGATGTGAAACTTGGTCGCTTACTATGAGCCTAATAAGAATCAGAAATGTGAATATCGGCAAGAGAACCAAAATGACCGGCATAGCCCGTAAAATTGCATAAATCAAGTAGCAGTGGGCGGGGCACATAGCTCGCACATAATGTCTGTTGGGACTGAAAAGTTGTCGAGTGGAAACCACGGACCACTGAGCAGGCCCCCACTAGGTAGACCGACGATCTGGTGAAGGTCGAGGGAAGAACCTGGAAGAATATTTTAATAAGATAGCAATAGCAGTGTATTTTTTTTAATGAAACCTCAAAAAATTAGTTTTATTGTCTTCTGTCCAATGACTGGTACGGTCCAATGATTGGTAGTTCACCCTATTATTATGCTCTATTGATTTCATTATTATTTTAAGTTACACAAACAATTTATAGCACAATAAAAGTATCTATTTTCATTTAATATCAATTCGGTGTACGTGTTTTCTCAATTCGATGCCCCATATTCCGCGGAATTGAGATCCATGGAATTGAGGAAAAATCACATTTCATCAAATTACTCGAAAATATTATAAATTACAACGATTTCTACCAAACGTAATGACAGATATCAGTTAAATACTTAATTAATTCAGCAGTAATCTCATTAAATGATTCATGAACATTATTAATATCGCACACCGGTTTGAGAAATGGCCAGTGACCAAAAATTCTGAGTGATTTCAAACCTCTGAAAAATGCTCCTCAAAGCGACTGATCCCTCTTTTATACTGCTCGACCACTCGAATGCAACTGCTAGTTTATGGGAATCAGGCGTGGGTGTTCGTATTGTGCGTTGTTAGTGATATAGGAGCACAAAAGTAAAAATCACGGAATTGAGGCACACACGTCGGACAAAATTTAAATGTGTTACTGTATTGAAACCCAAGGACTTACAATAAAGAAACTCATTTATATAGCTTTATTAACTATCCCTTGTTCTGTGAATGTGGGTTTCATAATGGGGAAGTTATTAATTTAAAAGTTATGAAGCAAAAACGAGTAAATTCTGGAAACCGGACACTCCATTTTAGGCCAAATTTCGCCCGTTTTTGAACTTTCGGATTTTTTCAAGGCGAGATGTAAAACCTGGCGGTCTTCTAAATATGCTCTCCATCAAGTCAAGAGTCCTATAAATACGTGTGATTTTTTTCAAGTCCGTACTTCAATTTTAAAGGTACTTTTTTCGCCCCAGTAGGTCGATCGGTCGTCCCCGTAGAAATGCCCTTAAGAGCAAAATATTTGACGATTTGTGAGCACTATTTAAAAGTCAATATACAAATGAAGAAATTTTGACTTTGACATTGACTTAGGTAACCCCATAAAAAGAAAGTCTGCTGGAATAAGATTAGGGCTTCTTGATGGCAATGAGATTTCAACCCTGCTTAATTGGTTTGTTGCATTGAAAGGATGATTAATTTTATTGAGAGTGCTATTACTGGTAGGCTGAAAAGCTTTTTTATTTCAAAGCTGCAAGATTCGCAAGGCTATGAGCACTGGGTTTCATGAAGATACGGCTACGTGTCACACTTCAAATGAGAGCATTTAGATGGTAAGAGACATGTTCCCACAAAAAAATAATTTCAGGCAGGGGTGATATCTCTTGGCCACCAGGAAGCCCTGATCTCACTTCAGAAAACTCCTTTTTGTGGTGTTACCTCAAGAATAGAGTAAAATTTATAATCCAACAACCATGCAGCAACTGAAGTTGAACATTTGGCAAAAAATGGAAAATAGGTTTCGAGGTAATTCTAACGAACGCATTTCAAGATTTTGATGTATGTTGATCGAATGTTGTAAACGTCAAGGAAATCTCCTGGACGATCTAATGTTATAAAGGTAAATTTAAAAATAAATAAATTTCATTAAATTCTCTTTGAATTGTAATAAATAAAGGTCTACAAAATTACTCTGAATTTTTTTCCTTGAATTTTCAAAAGTGAATTTCTTTCTGGATTTTTATTACATGTCACTTTGGTGGGTTTTTCATTGAAAATTATTTTTCAAACTTTTTAATAAGTACAACCATTAGCCTAAAGAGGCATCGCCTACCTACCTACTCATTAATTCATTTGCCAAAAAAAGATTAAGAACGTATCATTTGTAAGCACACACAACTAGGCTGGGTACGGTCGAAGTTAGGTGGTGCAACGCAGCCTAAGCGTTTTTTAATTCAGTACACCGTTGAACTACTAAAATGACGGACGCGCGCGAAATTTTCCTAAGAAACATTTTACAAACGATTGCTGTCGACCAAAAATATGAAGATGCTGACATAGAAACTTCAATTAAACCCACAACCGGCTCCAACTTCACTTCTCGACTCTTCAATGGGACTATCAAATCAAAAGGCAAAGAACCCATCAACATATTCGCGAAAGTGGCTATCATCTCTGAATTATTCCGAGAACAAGTCAAAACTAGAATCTTCGACATCGAAAGGACATTCTACACGAAGCTGGCAAAGTCGTACAGAGATATAGAAGAACGGCATAATGTTCCAGAAGAATATAGACTGGTCATTCCCAAGTATTACGGAGGCAACGACGCATATTTGAAAGAGGTAATAGTGCTGCAGGATTTGTATATAGACGGTTTTGATACATACGACAGGCTTAGGCCAATTGACTGGGACTACGCGTCGAAAGCAGTTGAAGAACTAGCGAAGCTCCATGCTTTATCAATAGCATTTCAAATTGAATATCCGGATGACTACGAAGAATATTCCAAAGTGTTAAAAAGAGAAAAAATGGAGGAAGACTCAATCATAGCAGTAACAATGAAACAAATGGTGAGCAAGACAATCAAGATGATACGAGAGGAGAATCGAGAGAAAGTGGAGAGATTCTTCGACTCGTTCAGTATGGAGGAGACCCAAAAGTTTTATGAACCGCTGAAGAAGCCAGTTATCGTGCACAGTGACTTCAAGCAGAGTAATCTGATGCATAAGTTCGATGAGGTAAGTTAAAACGTGTAATACTTGACTTGACTACTGAAATAAACGAACCTTAACTTCGAACTCCTCCTATGTTCTTCTGATTAATTTCGTTGCGGGTCCAATGACAGTTTAACTTTCCCCTGGAACCAACTTGACCTTCACTGGTTAGGTTTTTATTGGCTACACAGCAGTTGCAGCGATGGGAAAGAGAGGTGGGAATAGTCCCGTACTGTAATAAATTGAGAATAACTATGAAAACCCATTCTATTTTTTGAAATGAACCACTAGTCTGAAAAGTGCGTAACTTTTTTTTCTCAAATCTTTGGACAATTTGCGTTTTCAAATGACATTTACCTGTAGGTAATGTCCTTCTAATTTTGTCCTATTTATTTAACAATGTTTCAACAACATTAAATAGTTAGGTACCTACATTACCTGAAAAATAAGCCAATTACAGAAACATATTCAACTACTAAAGCATTATAATAAATTAACCTAATTTAAGTAACTACAGTAATTCAAAATTAAATAAATTAGATGTGAATTTCAATTCCGATGAATTGGAGCACATAATTATCTTAAAATAATATGTTTTAAATTTTCTGTTGAAGGGAAACCTAAAAACCTTATTACACTGGCGTTAAGAGTTAAAGATAAAAATGTTAGTTTTCTTGAATACATTTACTTAACTTATCACAAACTAGAAGGAAGTCAAATACATAGATCTAATTAATGTTAATTTATTTAATGATGCTGTTAATTCAGTATTAATGGGTTAATTGGGAGGCTATTAATACATTGTCACACTTTCAGGAAATTTTTCGTTAACAGTTCTGTTTTTTTTGTATAAACCTAACTTAGAAAACCTAATTTTAGAAAACCTAAGTTTCGAAAGGTCTAGGCTAGCTAGGTAAAAACGAAAACTTGCTAAACAATGTTGGCTAGTAATAATAATAAAAAAACATCATCTTATTTCAGTCACAAGACGTCCAATGCTGAACATAGGCCAAGATTTTCAGTTTGTTAATACATAATAATATATTTATGAAATATAGGTTTACCGACTAATGCTTTATGTAAAAAAAGTTTCGAAAGGTTAATTATTTAATTATTAATAAACTGACAAAAACCTAAGTAGAAAACCTAGCTTATTGAAAACCGAACTTTATGGAAACCGCACTTGTAATCTAACACTGAAAACCTATTTGAAAACCTAACTTTAGAAAACCAAAATTTCTGCAAACCTAACCTTCGAAAACTCAACTTTCTGAAAACCACACATTACGAAAACCTAACCTTTCTATCCCTAACTCGCAAAAATGACAAAAATTGAATTATTTTGAAATAGTGTTTGTGTAAGATTTAGGACCCCTCTCACTCCTTGTCACTGGACCCTCTTCTCCCCCCTTTAAATTGTGAAGTAACTAATTTATGGAATGCCTCTTAACCTACTTGTTTTTTAACTTTCCAGGACGGCAAACTCCAGATAGTGATCGTAGACTACCAGTCCTTGCATCCAGGATCTGCTGCCAACGATTTGCTGTATTTCATCTTTACGGGGTCAGACGGGGCGTTCCGAGCCAAGTACTTCGATCGGCTTATTGACCACTACTACGAGCATATGGCTGCTGCGTTACGGAGGCTGGACTTGGACCCTGAGGAGGCTTTTCCGAGGGATATCTTTGATGAGGAGTTGAAAGAGGTAAGTGGTAGAAATATCCCCAACTGCAGGTGGCGGCGATTAAAGGTACTATTCCAAACTGAGTTACCAAAGATGTAGACGGACTGGAAGACGTTTGTCAGGCTTAATATGGTCAACTGACGATCTGGTGAAGGAGCTTGGAAGTTGGCAGCGCAGGACCGATTGTTGTAGAAATTTCTTAAGAGCTCTTTGCCCGAAATTATTTTCGACGAAACGAACGAAAAAATAGACGCCATGTTGACTATCACACTGTTTTTGTGCTGTCGTCGCTTTATTTTTTGCCACATCATCCTCAACCATCATTATCTTATTATTTGAACCTGTACAGTCAGCCACACTTATGTTACAGAATCGTATAGCTATTACATCTTGAAAAGCCACAGTGCTTACAGGCCAATATAGCGGCTTAAATAAATTCATATTGGAATTATTTTTTGCTTTCCCATAATGTTACATTTGGATTTTCAAATAATTTTGGACAATATGAACCATGTCTGTCGCTACATTGGGCTATATCCCACCTTTCGTTCTCACCACTGCAATTCCTGTGCAGCCAGGATCTACTCCTTGATTACAGTGGGTTGTGAAGTTTATTATTTCCACAGATGCTGCCCTTTGCCCTGATGGTCTCCGGAATGATGCTGCCCATGATTTTCAAAGATGAAGAACAGTTCGGCAATGTAGACGGTGGCGTGCTGAAAAACGTTGATGACTTCGAGGGCATAGCGGATCTAATGACCAGGGCCAACCATTTCGCTGTGCAGAGATTAAATGAGATTGTGGATGATTACGTCAGATGGGGGGTGTTATAGTCAGACTGCCCCCTCCCCCTGAATCAGAGTGCCCGTCCCTGGATCAAACTATCTCTCACCCTTGATCAATCTACCTCCTACCCTTGGATCAAACTCCCTCCTCCTGGATTATACTGCCCTACACCAAAATCAGAATTCTCCTCACCCACTTAGGTCAGACTGCCACCTAAAACCCGGTCTCCGAGCACGTAGAATTTTGTCCAATGACCCCAAGCTACCCATCCTTATCGCTCGCGCGTAATTATATTGCTGTCGCGACTGTGCGACGGGCGCCCGCAGTGAGTGTGCGAGCGCAACAGCAATATAATTACGCGCGAGCGATAAGGATGGGTAGCTTGGGGTCATTGGACAAAATTCTACGCGAGCGAGAAGAATGGGTAGTTTGGGGTCATTGGACAAAATTCTACGTGCTCGGCGATCAGACTATAGGTCAAACTGCCTGTCTGGATCAGAATCTCCCTGGATCAGAGTGTCCCTCATCTAGATAAGACTGTAAGGTTTAAAAGTGTAGAACTTTTCATTATTAGGAATTGTCCTAATTTAAAACTATACGCATGAACAATAGGCTGTCCATGATCCTGATAGAACAGGAGCACTTCGCCCATGTAGACGGTGGCGTGCTGAAAAACGTTGAACACTTCGAGAGAATGGCGGATCACAGAGGTTGAATGAGATTGTAGACGATTACGACAGATGAGGGTGTTATAGTCAGATTTTCCCTCTGTTTGAATCAGATTGCATCTAGATTGGACTCCCCATCTGGATCAGACTCCCCCCTGTATCAACTGCTCCCCAGTTTCACTTCTCCCTGGGTCAATCTGCCCTCCCACTGCATCCCTTTCCTTTGAATCTGAATCCCCCTACTGCCCCCCTCCCCCTGGATCAACTACCCCCAGTTTCACTCCCACCTGGGGAGACCATGTATCAATGTAGAATCTTTCAATATAATTTGTTGTTGATTAAACTAATTAAGTGTGTACCTACCTAAAATGTAAATAGTGCGTGCTAGAAGTTACATTGTTGTGATAAATTAAAATGAATAATTAATAAAACTTTATTTTATAATTTTGGTTTTTAAGTTTTAACTTATTATTATTACCTATTCTTTGATTTTTAAACTGTAAAAATATTTGTATTTTCCTATCAAGGTGCGGAATCCAAAAAATGGGAAGTAGATTTTTTTAAATCGTCGTCATCCTCTATAGATGAAAATGATGATCATAAAGTAAAGGCTAATTGATGTTGAGTAGAAGAAAGTTGTTAATATAAAATGAAACAACAAATTTTATCAAGTCAGTATATTTGTTAAAAATTCGTACACTGTCATATTACACTGCCGATGTCGTTCCAGAACCCCATTGTAAATTAAAATAGTTACATGTGTTAGACCAATGGAGTAGTATGAAACGGACATCGGAATAATTCGTTGTTACGAAACACATAAGATAGTGAGAGAAACAAGCGATTTTTTGAGACAGGTCGCCACAAAGTTGCGACTAATCGCACAACAAATTTTACTAGCCATAAATGAGACTAATCTACGAAAGAGGTACAATTTCATGGTCTAAATAAAAATAGATCTGCAACAAAAATTGTCTACAATTTTTGCATCTCTGTGGCACCTGTTCAAAATCAATAGAAAAATACATAAGCTGTAATAAAATAGCACCGAATCGGGACGGACTACTGGCGATATTAAATCTTAAAAATAAAACTAGCTTAAAAAATATGGCATCCATCGTCAAATCGAAATTGAAAAAGTCTAGTTAAACTAAAAATCTGAATTTTGGGTGTCGAAGAGGGAATCCCACCACCTAAGTATAAAGGCCTGCTCAAACGTCACTTACACAGAATAGAAATATCACAAACAATATTGCTTCAAACATTACTAAAATATGGTAATTATTAGTTTTTATTATAGTATTCAGTAATTTTGTTAGAGTCGGTATAAAATATTAACTAATACATGTTATTATACTAAGTTTTCGCAGGCCTTTAACAAAACCCTTATACAAGACCAACATTTTGTCATGTTGATATATTTTTAGATTATTTACGTAATGCAAGGCAACCTTCTTATATTACGTATGACACTCCTCTTTTCTAAAATTTTTCTGTTTTTTTTTATTAAAAAAAAAGTCTATAATATTTTTTTTACGCAAAAAATCGAATCGTGTCGCATCTCTGTGGTGATCCAGTAAAAAATTTTAGAAAAGAAACGTGTTACTTAAAAATAAAGGACGGATATGATTCAAAACATTATCACATTATAAATATTATATTATAAAGTACGTTTCCCATTTATGGTAGGCATATAAAACTTACATACAAGTTGGTAAATTACAAAAATAACTAACTATAACTGACTTTCGTTGTGAATTTGAACACAACAATTGAAATATAAACTAAAAAAATCAAAATGCACTGCAATTTTTCTCGATCACAAATTTTTTTTTGTAAAAAAATCGCAAACCAAAATGGCATTTTTAAAATAATATTATGCAACTATGATGTTATACTGTAGTTAAAACTAGAGTGTAATGTATAGTATACGAATTAAAATTGTTAAAGAACTGACTTAGGCAGTGTAGGATAGTTTATTCCAATGTAGAAATCTTTAAAAAATATTTAATTTAACACAGACCGGGCATTTTCAACTAAAAAAAATGTCTCAAAAAATATTTTGTACTTTTTTTATACGGAATAGTATTTTTGAATATTCAGGCGATCATTAAAAATTCGATGTAGATAATTTTAAATACTAATTTGACTCTCATTAATACGCGCACATATTTAAAGATGGCGAGGCATTTAAAAAATACTTTTTGAAACCCAATTTCAACACATGAAAATACACTTGATACAAACCTACGCATGGACGCCAATCGGTTTAAATTTAAAAACGAGAAGAGAACTAATTG